>NC_053023.1:649463951-649565611 GCF_003073215.2 Triticum urartu | reverse complement strand
GATGTCGCCAAATTGCAATGATGAAGCACCTCAACATGCCGGTTCAGAGTGGCTCTGAGAAGAGCATCACCCCGGAGGAGCGTTGGATATCTACCCATAGCACCTGGACTGATGATGAAGCCCCTCCCCAGCCATCCTCCTCGTTTGCAGCAGCTGACAATGCCATGGAAGAATCTGATCACGACGACGATGACGACTCTGATGATGAGGATCCAGATGCGACCGAGGAGTCAGAGGAGGACGCCTGAGCTTTGGGACGCTAGCTTCGCTCTTTTCCTTTTTGGTGTCTTGATGCCAAAGGGGGAGAGGGTTCTATAGGTCTCGGGGATGGGTTTTTCTTTTTCTCGTTTTCTCATGTTGGTCTTTGTTCGTGGACTTGTTTCGTTCCTTGATGTTTGTGAGACTTGTTACTCCTGTTACCTTTCCGTTCATCGGTCATTATCGTTATTATTGCACTCTAAGAATTATATTGTCAGAGTGGTTAGTCTACAAAATCTAGGGGGAGTCTAGTCTTGAAAGTGTGCCCATGCTTTCTAACAGCTAGTTCCTATTGGGGCACATATCCAGGGGGAGTTCCGTGTAGATTTCATTGACTTATCTCTTGCAAATCGTGTTGTTGTCATCATCCACCAAAAAAGGGGAGATTGAAAGGGCATTTCCCTACTTTATGTTTTGGATAATGATGACAACCCTTTGTTGGTCTAATCGTGTGTTATATGTTTGAGGTTCTCGATGCTTAGGCTTACATCGGATTGCTATTGCCTCTCGTAGGAAAAGATCGAAGATGTGTCCTCTACGCTTTTATTCTCTTTGGTCGTAGGGAACCCGTACTATCAAGAGGGAATCCTCATTAGAAAGCACTGGGGGAATCTTTTCACGTACACGTTCATCACCCCTCCTTTGTCTTCCTCAGGTGTGAGAGAGTTTTTCCTTGTCTCTTCCCCTATCCTTCCTGCTCACTGTTTCTGCCCAGCGGTTGTACTGCTCTCTGGAGTGGTTGTACCGCTGGGTCTTGTCGCTCACCAGCTTTGCTCGAGCGGTTGTACCACTGCCTCCGGGCGGTGGTACCGCCACCATGCTCAGCAAATGCTGGGGCAGTGGTTCCGTCCATGCACCGCTCAAGTACCGCTCACGCTTCTGTTTTGATGCGGTTCTTGGGCGGTAGTGGCCCGGTTGGTCCGGTCGTTCCATGATGACCGGTACCACCGGTGGTCCGAGCGGTTCTTCCGCTTAGAACTTAGCCGCCCAAGAGATCAAGGCCATGCAGTTGTTCCGGCCAGGCACCGCCCAAGTACCGGTCAAGCTCCTGTTTTGATGCGGTGGTTGTGCGGTGGCCAGGCGGTTAGTCCGGTTATTTTTCTTAGCCGGTACTACCGCCCGCCTGTCTAGTTGTACCGCTTGGTAGGGATCTGCAGATACACCGTGAGTCTCGGTTGTACCGGGACGAGGACCGGTTGTACCGCTGCAGTGCAAAAAACGCAGTAACGGTTGGAATTGAGGGTTACTATATAAATGAGCTTCTCCCACCTACCACTCTCACCTTTGACCTCTCTCACTCCACCATTGATGCACTTCAAGCTCTCTTGCCCGATCTCTCTCTCTATCCACTCAAACTTATTGATTTGCTAGGGATTGAAGGAGGAGACCTAGATCTACACTGATATTTGCTTCCCCCATACTTTCTTGTGTGGATTTTGTTACTCTTGGGTGTTTGAGCACCCTAGACGGTTGAGGTCACCTCGGAGCCATATTCCATTGTGGTGAAGCTTCGTGGTTTCGTTGGGAGCCTCCAATTAAGTTATGGAGAGAGCCCCAACCTTGTTTGTAAAGGTTCGGTCGCCGCCTTCAAGGGCACCAATAGTGGAATCACGACATCTCGCATTGTGTGAGGGCGTGAGGAGAATACGGTGGCCCTAGTGGCTTCTTGGGGAGCATTGTGCCTCCACACCGCTCCAATGGAGACGTACTTCCTCTCAAAGGGAAGGAATTTCGGCAACACATCCTCGTCTCCACCGTCTCCACTCTTGGTTATCTCGTGCCTTTACTTGAGCAAGCTTATTTGTTTCATATCACTTGCTTGCTTGTGTTCCTATCCTTGTTGCATCATATAGGTTGCTCACCTAGTTGCATATCTAGACAACCTACTTTGATGCAAAGTTTAAATTGTTAAAGAAAAGCTAAAAATTGCTAGTTGCCTATTCACCCCCCTCTAGTCAACCATATCAATCCATTCACCTGCGTTTACAAGAAAGTGAGTGGGAGCTCGGTAGCATCTCTCATATTGTATGTGGATGACATACTATTGATGGGAAATGATATAGAATTCTTGGAAAGCATAAAGGCCTAATTGAACAAGTGTTTTTCATTGAAGGACCTTGGAGAAGCTGCTTATATATTAGGCATCAAGGTCTATAGAGATAGATCGAGACGCTTCATTGGTCTTTCACAAAGTACATACCTTGACAAGATATTGAAGAAGTTCAATATGGATCAGTCCAAGAAGGGGTTCTTGCCTGTATTACAAGGTATGAGATTGAGCACAGCTCAATGCCCGACCACGGCAGAAGATAGAGAAAAGATGAGTGTCGTCCCCTATGCCTCGGCCATAGGGTCTATCATGTATGCCATGCTGTGTACCAGGCCTGATGTAAACCTTGCTGTAAGTTTGGTAGGAAGGTACAAAGTAATCCTGGCATGGAACACTGAACAGCGGTCAAGAATATCCTGAAGTACCTGAAAAGGACTAAGGATATGTTTCTCGTCTATGGAGGTGACGAAGAGCTCATCGTAAAGGGTTACGTCGATGCTAGCTTCGACACAGATCTGGATGACTCTAAGTCACAAACCGGATACGTGTATATTTTGAATGGTGGGGCAGTCAGCTGGTGCAGTTGCAAGCAAAGCGTCGTGGCGGGATCTACATGTGAAGCGGAGTACATGGCAGCCTCGGAGGCAGCACAAGAAGCAATCTGAGTGAAGGAGTTCATTACCGACCTAGGAGTTATTCCCAATGCGTCGGGCCCGATGACTCTCTTCTGTGACACACTGGAGTTATTGCCCTTGCCAAGGAGCCCAGGTTTCACAGGAAGACCAGGCATATCAAGCGTTCTTCAACTCCATTCGTGAAAATGTTCAAAATGGAGACATAGATATTTGTAAAGTGCATACGGACCTGAATGTCGCAGATCCGTTGACTAAGCCTCTTCCTCGAGCAAAACATGATCAACACCAGAACTCTATGTGTGTTCGATTCATCACAATGTAACTAGATTATTGACTCTAGTGCAAGTGGGAGACTGTTGGAAATATGCCCTAGAGGCAATAATAAAATGGTTATTATTATATTTCCTTGTTCATGATAATTGTCTATTGTTCATGCTATAATTGTGTTATCCAGAAATCGTAATACATGTGTGAATATATAGACCACAACATGTCCCTAGTAAGCCTCTAGTTGACTAGCTCGTTGATCAACATATAGTCATGATTTCCTGACTATGGACATTAGATGTCATTGATAACGGGATCACATCATTAGAAGAATGATGTGATGGACAAGACCAATCTTAAGCATAGCACAAGATCGTGTAGTTCGTCTGCTAGAGCTTTTCTAATGTCAAGTATCTTTTCCTTACACCATGAGATTGTGCAACTCCCAGATACTGTAGGAATACTTTGGGTGTGCCAAATGTCACAACGTAACTGGGTGACTATAAAGGTGCACTATGGGTATATCCGAAAGTGTCTGTTGGGTTGGCACGAATCGAGACTGGGATTTGTCACTCCGCATGACGGAGAGGTATCTCTGGGGCCACTCGGTAAAACATCATCGTAATGAGCTCAATGTGACTAAGGGTTGGTCACGGGATGATGTGTTACGGAACGAGTAAAGTGACTTGCCGGTAATGAGATTGAACGAGGTATTGGAATACCGACGATCGAATCTCAGGCAAGTAACGTACCGATTGACAAAGGGAATTGAATACGAGATTGATTGAATCCTCGACATCGTGGTTCATCCGATGAGATCATCATGGAATATGTGGGAGCCAACATGGGTATCCAGATCCCGCTGTTGGCTATTGGCCGGATAGTCGTCTCGGTCATGTCTGCATGGTTCCCGAACCCGTAGGGTCTACACACTTAAGGTTCGGTGACGCTAGGGTTGTAGAGATATTAGTATGCGGTAACACGAAAGTTGTTCGGAGTCCCGGATGAGATCCTGGGCGTCACGAGGAGTTCTGGAATGGTCAGGAGGTAAAGATTTGTATATAGGAAGTCCAGTTTCGGCCACCAGGAAAGTTTCGGGGGTCACCGATATTGTAGCGGGACCACCGGAAGGACCCCGGGGGTCCACCGAGTGGGGCCACCTATCTCAGAGGGCCCCATGGGCTGAAGTGGGAAGGGAATCAGCCCCTGGTGGGCTGGTGCGCCCCCCATGGGCCTCCTCCTGCGCCTAGAAACCCTAGGGGTGGGGGACGCCTCCACCTGGCTTGGGGGCCAAGCCACCCCCTTAGCCGCCGCCCCCCATCTAGATGGGATCTAGAGGGGCCGGCGCCCCGCCCTGGCCCCTATATATAGTGGAGGGGAGGGAGGGCAGTCGCAACCAAGTCCCTGGCGCCTCCCTCTTCCCCCCGTGACATCTCTCCCTCTTGTTGGTGCTTGGCGAAGCCCTGCCGAGATCCCGCTACTTCCACCACCACGCCGTCGTGCTGCTGGATCTCCATCAACCTCTCCTCTCTCCTTGCTGGATCAAGAAGAAGGAGACGTCTCTCCCAACCGTACGTGTGTTGAACGCGGAGGTGCCGTTCGTTCGTTGCTCGGTCATCGGTGATTTGGATCACGACGAGTACGACTCCATCAACCCCGTTCTCTTGAACGCTTCCGCTCGCGATCTACAAGGGTATGTAGATGCACTCTCCTCGCCCTCGTTGCTAGACGACTCAATAGATTGATCTTGGTGACGCGTAGAAAATTTTAAAATTCTGCTACGTTTCCCAACATCCCAAGCCACTACTGCGACTACAAAGGAGAGCCCACACCCACTACCGAGCGCCGAACCGTTGACACAAGTAGAGCTGCAATAAAAGCTCAAGGTTCGTGAGCCACTTGGAATTGACTTGTTTTTTGGCTTGAGCGGCGCAAGATCGACTCATATTTTGGCTTGACCGAGACCGACTTTGAAAAAAAGAGTCGAGTATGAACACTTTAAGTAGCTTGATGGAGAAATGAGTTGATCTTGATTCAACCGACTCATATTTTGGCTTGACCGAGACCGACTCTGAAAAAAGAGCCGAGTATGAACACTTTAATTAGCTTGATGGAGAAATGAGTTGATCTTGATTCAACCGCTCGCTTGATTTTAGCTCGATATCATATAATTATATCAAATAATCTTGATATGTATTAAAAAGATAAGATACTTTATTGCCATGTATGTCGTGTACAATTTTTTCTCTATTTTACCAACTAGAAAACACGAGAGCTTAATTAGAGATAATTAAGCCTCAATCTTATAGAGCCTTGAACTAGAAAGAGAAGAAAAATAAGGTGCATTTGCTCTCGAACTTTGGCCCATCTTTTGCTCTGTGCCACAGGCTCCTTGCTATTTGTGTCACAGGCTCCACCTTCGTCTTTCTTTTCTGAAGATCTTTGAGCAATCTCCTTGACAAGAGATCTCTTTGAACAATCTCCCCATCCACAAAGCGCTCGTGTGTAAATCACAACAAACCCCACTCGTGTTTTACGTATATCACTACAGAACAGAGCAGCAGTATTCGTAAATCACAACAAACCGCTCGTGTGGTATATCGCATCAGAACAGGGCAGCAGAGTATTCAGTCGTCGCCTGAAACACCTTTGTTTTCCTTTCTAGAGACGGATCTTTGAACAATCTCCCCATCTACAAACCGCTCGTCCGTAAATCACAACAGAGCATTCAGTCACTCCGAATGCGATACAAGTACTAGAAACATCGACAAGCATTTCCTTCATGGAAAAAAAGAAGGAAAAGCATTGCTCTGTGTGTTCACTTCAAACGTTTCATAAACACTATGTTGCACTACATTATTGTTCATCTCTACGAGATCAGATCTCTTGTTAAACAAATTAACCGTATGCTTGCACAGGGAATTAATGCTAGTACCATACCCACTTGGTAAGTTGGTATTAAGTTGATTTTAGAGTCATGTAGAAACAAACAGAAGGACCTTGTCTCTTCTGCACATCCTTTTTTTTTGTGAAAAGAGATAAGAGGCATCCACAAGCACAGTTGCACACTTGCCCAAACTCGGCAATTTATTCATCATAAACTCGGACATCCACAAGCACACACCATAGTACACCCAGCATCCAGACCCTCTCCAAACTTCGACCACGGAAACATACTGCTAGAGCACTACTAGGACAACTAGTTCGCAACAGAAGTCTAAACACGCACTCGGTCGGATAGCACAAACAGGTGGTAAACGTCGTCGACTTGCTCGCGCGGCGGGCGCGGCGGCGATCAAACGCGCGCACGGATCAGCAACCGTGCGCTATGTCGTTTATCATCATCCACGCATCGGCCGCGCGCCGGAGCACGAACCTCCTCCTCAAGCCCCCTGCGCCTGGTCGATGCGGGTCTGCGCGGCGTCCTTGATGTCGCGGGCCTTGGACGCGAGCCGCGCCTTGGCGTGGTCCAGCTGGTCGGCGCCCGGCGGGTGCTTGCCGGTGAGGTACTTGTACATCCACGAGAACACGGACAGCGCCGCCACGCCCAGCCCGCCGGACGTCACGAACCCCGCGGACATGAGCGCCAGCGCGATGGCCGCCGGCACCAGCACCGGGCTGAAGATGACCAGCACGGGCGTCGCCACGGTGAGCGCGATGACGGTGCCGGCCAGGATCAGCCCGGACAGCACCAGCAGTGACCCGGCTGCCGTGGCCGCCGTCGCGGCCTTCAGAGCGCACATCATCGCGGGCTGCTTCTGCTGCTGCTGCTCGTGGTGGTCGCCGCCGTAGCCGCCGTGGCCACTGCGGTCGCCGAAGGCGCCGCCGCCGCCTAGGACGCCCCTGTCTCTGTGGTGGTCAGCCGCCATGGGAACGAAGGTGCGTGTGGAGGGAGGGGAAGTACCGGAGCACGCTCGCTGTGAGTGAAGGGAGCGAGGGGAAGGGGAGTGAGGTTATAGAGGAGCGCGGTGCATGGGTTTACGTGGAGGAGGCCGGAGCTGGAGCGGCCGCGTGGGACGCATGCGAGCACTCGTGTCGGGCGCGCCGCGACACCTGTGCTGGTGCGGCGGGCGCGGTGTCGCCGTCCCCGGCTGGCGATATGTACGAGGTCCTGGCCGTGGTTCGATTTGCCGCTGGTTGAAAGGTCCCGTGGGCTCGGTGCACCGGGCTAAGTCCGTCCATGCGTTGATTGAAATGTGCGGGCCTAATACTTCATTTCTTAGCTCAGATAAATGGAAATATTTTCTAATAAAAAAGATAAACAGATAATCTTCTAGAGGTTCCAGCCAGCCTTTTCCGCATTTGGGAACCTTCTAGGAGGTTCCTGAACCGTTTTTTTTCTGTTTCTGTTTCTTATTTGATTTTATAATTCCCTGTTTCTTTTTTTGCTTTTCTCTCCTTTCTTATCTTTTAATGTTTTTTATTTTAAATTATGTTTTATTTTTTATATTTTTTCCAATTGTTTGTCTATGTGGTCATGTTTTTCAAAAAATGTTCATGATTCCAAAAATCATTCATGTTTTCAAATGTATTTGGGAGTTTCAAAAAATTCATGTTTGCAAAAATTATTCTAGTTTCAAAAATTGTTTGCCAGTTTCAAAAAATGTTTGCGTCTTCAATTTTTATTCAAGGCAGTTTAAAAAAATGTGTGTGTTTCCTAAAATTGCTCACGTTTTTTAAATTATGTTAATAATTTCAAACAATGTTCTAGTTTTTTTTGAAATATTTAAGTTTATTAAAAATTTGTTCACAAAATTAGAAAAGTGTATGTGTTGCGTTAAACATTCTTTTTTTGGAAAATAATCTGGATTTTTATAAGCATGAATAAAAAATGTTCGTATTTCCCAAAAAAAAATCGCATGCTCGAATTTGTTTGGGAGATTTAAAAAACGTTCATGTTTGCAAAAAAGTTTCACATTTTTGAAAATTTGTTCACAAATTCAAACAATGTTCGGAATTTTCAAAAACATTCCTGTTAAAATTTATGCATAAATGTCCAAAATGTTCATGTTTTGAAATTATTTTTGCAAATTCGAAAAATTTGTTCACAAATTTATAAATTTGTTCACAAATTTACAAATTTGTTCGTATTTTAAAATTTTCTTTATGAGTTTAAAAAACTTTCCTTTTTTAAAAACAATGTTAGTGTTTTCAAAAAATGTTCACGTTTTCAAATTTTTGTTCAGAATTTCAACCTTGCTCACAGATTGAAAACAGTTCACTGTTTTCAGAAAATATGAGTTTACTAAAAATAATTCACGAATTTCAAAAGTGGTTGAGTTTTTAAAATATTGCCATTTTGAAAAACTATTCTAGTTCGCAATTTAAAATGTTTCTGATTTGCCGCTACCTTTTAGTTCTTATAGTTTCGTGCTGATATCTTATCTCTACTCCTAATGAAGCAGTTGGTGAATAGTCTGCGCAGTTTATTTTCGCTGGTTTTTTTTCATCATTCTTCCACCTTCGGTTTTTTTTCATCATCCTCCCACCTCCGTTAACTCGCACCCTCCCGCGAAAAAAAACCCCACCAGAGGAAAACCCGCTCCTCTCGATTCCTATCCCCATGACGTACGACATCCTTCGCCGCAGCCCCATCTCCGATCTCCCTTCGCCGCCGCCCTCGCACTCGCATCAAGTCGCCGCCGATCCCTGCGCTACCTCCGCCCTGCGCCACCACTCCTATGACGCCGCCTCCCGCCAGTCTCCACCAGCACCGCGACGTGCGTGGCCTCCACACGCGCCGTCACTGCCCCTCGAGGTCCGGCCGTCGTCGAGGGCGTATCCATCCAGCAGTGCGCCGTCACCTCCCTTCCAGATCCGGCCGTCGTCAAGGTCGTATCCATCCAGCAGCACGCTGGCATCCCAATCATCACCTTCCGCGGTGTCATCGCCCAGGCCCAGTATGGGGCCGGCAAGACGTCCATGATCTCCCTCTTCGTCTGCCAGGTTATCGAGACCAACGTCCACAAGTAAGATGCCCGGCCCTCCCCTCCTTCTACCATCGCTGGATTTGTCAAATTGATTGTTTGGGCAAAGAATTTGATTTTAGGGTTAACTTGTTCATCTTGGATTGCCATCACCCGCTAGAACATGTCTCATTCGCGGAGATTCATTCATGTGTCGGACCGCATGTGCTCAGCATATATTTTGTGGCTGGATGTGTGATTTCAGCATACACACTTGACAGTATACGTTGGACGCTGTTTCACCATCATTTAACAATGTAATGCATCAGCTTTCTATGATGCATATGCACTTGATTCAAAATAAATTTGTGGAACCTGTTAAAACAATACACTAGCTTTGATAATGTATACATAGCACTTGCTCTGAAAGAGTGAAGCTGAAGTTAATATCGGGTACACCGTTGATTATGTAGGGTGCAGGCATTAGCGACGACATGGACAGGGGCTTCACTGACAGGAAGAACTTGCTCATGGACCGCAGGACCATGGCTCCCAAGATCGACGACCTCAGGTCTCAGCCGTGCCTTTAGGGTTCCTCTCAAGAATTACACACAAGGTCCTGTTCCCAGTTCTGTTAACCTGACTGACGGCTGATTCTGCATGATTCCCTTGATTTGTGCATGACACATCTTCGTTCATTTGCAGTTTCTTACTCGAGGTACCGACCCTGAGGTCCTTCTTGGTGCCACATGTGGTTGGTGGGCTGCATTTTTAAGTTGGTATGATGAACTGGACTTTGTAAATGAGCACATATATACACTGAATCCTGGTAAATGGCAGCTGAATTTCAAGTACAGGGGACTCTTCTGCCCGATCACAGTTTTCACACATTAATAACTATATGGCTCCATCAGCGTGAACGCAAAGATGTGAACGTCCATATCGGTCTTGTTTGATATTCTTTGAGTTGGTTTAGATAGAGAGAAGTGACCTCTTTCATGTCAAGTGCATGTGCCATTTACTACAGCCAAAGTGTAGACTGATGTACGCTCATAACTTGTTCTTTTGCTTTTTCTTGGCTGCATGCTTGCATCCAATTCAGATTTTCCATGTGCACTTCAGAACTAATCATGCTTGTACAGATGAGGAATTGAGCATGTTTTTTAGTCTTTGATGGAAACTGAACAAGTTTCTCATGAGTTTTTTTATATACTTCAAGCCTACTGCTCATCCAGCTCTATGTGCAGTTTGGAGATATGCTTTATTGATCATGCAACCTCCTTCTTTTCTCATCCCTTTTATGTTTTTATTTCAAATACTCTGTGTTAGCAAAATCCTGTTGCATGACTAGACCAACTATCTGGTGATTCAGGCACTACATTAGTGATTGGGGCAATGGTCAGACCTGCTTGCATGAAAAAAAGGGCAATTTTGATGTGCTTGCAGGAGCTCAGAACTCACCTATTGATGACTCACCTTGGAAACTGGTTTTTTAAAGGTTGGTGACTCTGACTGGACACTTGATTCTGCACTTGGTCGTGATAGATTTTTTTACATGTGACACTATACTTGTAGTAAAATTAGATCTGCACTTGGTCGTGATAGATTTTTTTACATGTCACACTATACTTGTAGTAAAATTAGATTTGAAATGAAGACTGCAACTTAAACCTATATATATATATATATATTAATTAGACAACATGTATGATACTTGGAAAGGTATGTTATGTTGTTCAATGTTCACATATTTCCTCCCAGCGTAAACAACTATTTTTAACCCTATGCGAGTGTCCTACATCTTCTTTTTTTCTGTTGCCATAGGTCTTGGAGATCACCTTTGGTAACAAACACTCAGGACTGCTCTAACTTATTATTGAAATAATGTTCGGCCATAGTATATTTTTTCTACACTTGATGTTAGGTAACTCTGAACCATGAAGCCCAAATTGTGTTGATATTTTTATGGAATTTTATGATCAAATACTAATTTATAGTTTTTACTTAGTTTCTGCTTTTGCCATTTATAAAAAGCAAACATTCATGGCGTTCTTCAATTGCTTCATCACTAATTTATTGTCTCTTTTTCCAGGCTGACAAGGCGACATATGCGGGGCCTTCTTCAGTTTCAAGTCACACATGCCATCGTCGTCCAGGTCAGTGGTGCCCCGTGCCCATCGACGACCTCATGCAGCTGTTCGCCAACGCCTGAATGAATCACTTCAAGACATTATTCCTTGACCATAATGTAGTGCCGCCCTGGACTAGCAGCTTGTCGCCTACACCTCAATACAATACCCAGAAGTGCATCCGCGCCGGCAGCAAGCACAACGACCTTGACGCCATGGGAAACAATACTCCTTGATGGGAACTAGACCTTCAGGTATGATGGGAGCTTCGAAGAGGAAGCCAGCGGATATTCATGGGAGCTCCTCGTCAAAGTATGATTCTTCCCTTCATTCGCCTTCTCGATCACTTGCCTTTTAGTTTACCCAAAAAATGAGTTTACGTATAATACTGTGTATTGTACGAATCAAATGTATGGTGCTTTGCTCTTTTCCAAATAGATGGTTGGCTGTTATTCCTTTGATCATTAGATTGTTATTACTTAAATGTTCTAATATACTGTACAAAGCTTTCATTTATGTCTTCATAAAAATCACTCTGAAAGTTCATCCAAAAAAGCACTCTGAATATATATTTTTATTTGAAATCCATATACATATATTTCTGTGCAAGCTGAGCTCGTCAATACAAATGTTATTTTGTACAACAATTTTGGTCCCATTGGTGTTGATCCCTTTGATCTCTGGCCATATGACTTCCCATTCAAGATATGATGGGGCATGGATGTGATACACCCACATACAGAGATGTTTAGATGTGAAGTTGGCAAGAGCAGGCTTGTTTGTAGATGAAGTTTTTATACATATGACTGACTACTCTAGCCTTGCCACCATTAGTGTAGTGTTCTTATCTTCCTTCCCATGTTTTGTTGAAAGATCTTCTAGATTCATGACCCGCCTTAAATTTTTCTGTATAATGCAACTACAACCATTTATCATTACAGGTGAGGGATTTAGTATAGAAAGCTACTTTACAAGTAGTCTCAAGCTGGAGGATAACAGATTGGTCGCGACGTTAAGGATCCCCATCAATGTTATACTATTTGTCTCCAGGTATATACTCACTCCAAATTCTAGATATTCTAGCGAGTAGATGAGGTGAAAGCATGTGCAACATAGTTCTTTTTTTGTTTTGCTCTAATTTCTGCGGGAGTGTTGTTAAATCCCATGTAGCACGATGGTGGAATTAAAGGCACATGTTGATTAAAAGAATGGGTATAAGTAAGGAGTGGCTGGTGACTAATATTGTCGAGTAATTTCTTGATGAAAAAAGTCCATTTTACTCCCCTGAACAAAGTGGGTGGTTCACTTTACCCCCTGATCTATATTTTGGTTCCTTCTACACCCCAAACAAAACCAAACCGGACGAAACCCCCCGGCTGGTTTGTCTTCATTGGATGCTGATGTGGCATAGTCAATGGGTGGTTTTGACCACGGTGGGGCCTACTCGTCAGGTTGGACTGTTACACGCTGCTGTTCCCCGTTGCGTTCTGGATCAGAAAGAGATCGAAATCCCTTTCTTCTTCTCCCCCATGTCGCCGTCGATGGCTCCCTTGGGGCAGCGCTGAACTCCGACCAGCAACGGTGGTCAGAGTCTTGGTGGTGGTGGCGGCGGCGGCGGTGCAACCCGTCAATCTTCCCCGACCTGTTCCTTCTCCCACGGCCGCTCTCTCCCCCGTCCTCAAACCCTAGGTCGACGGCTCTGTCGATGCGGCGGCGGCTGCTGCGGTCTGTCTGATTTCGCGGCGGCGCAGACGAACTGAGGTGAGTCCCATCCCTCCAATCCCCTTCCCTTGGTGTACTTACTCTGCTCTAGTTAGCTGCTGTATGTAGGTTCTAATTGAAGATTGAACGTTGTTTTAATCTGTAGGTTAAGCAATGGATCAACTAGATTGGTTAGGCATCCGTTTCTTTTACAATGGCCAATTTGAGAATTCAAACAAGCAATTGTCATATGTTGGTGGTAATATACAACTCACATCTGTTGAGAGGTACAATATATCCTTAGCTACTGTCAGGGAGCAGTTAGCAGATATAAAGATGGCCTACCATGGTGAAGAGATAACAGAGAAGCATAGGCTTTACTGGTTGTTTCTTGGAAAAAAATGTTAGAGATGGGTTGAGACGACTGGACACTGATAGAAATGTGTTCTTCATGGATAGGTGTATTACAGATTGTGGGGTTGTGGATGTGTATGTGAATTATGAAGATGATGTTGATGAAGATGGACAGAACAGTGTGTCTGATATTGGAGAGAAAGAGGAAGAGGAAACTAATGCTGCAATTGAAGAAGACAAGACAGAAGAGAAGAGTGGCAGTGATTGGGAAGATGAGCATGACAATTGCTCTGCTGAGGATGACCTGGAGCACAGTTCAGAGGAAGATGTGGATGAGCCTGACAAGACTGAGTATGCTGTACAAGATGAATTGCAACCTGAAACTGGAAATGTTCCTGAAGTAGATGTTGCACCTGATGAAATAAGGGATGAATATGCAGATCTTGATTGGTGCCCTAAAGATGAAGACAGTTCAGGTGAAGATGATGAGGCAGAGGAGCTCAGAAAGCATGCTAAGGAAGTGCTCAGAAAGATCGGAATGGGGTTGCCACTTGATGAAGAGAAGGAAGTGAAAGAAAGTACAACACAATTAATTCCTTTTGATGAAATGGACGAAGGAAATGACACTCCATACATGGATTCCAGTGAGGAATACAGTTATGATGAGGATGAGCATGGGAATTCATTTAGGATGAAATCAAGATTTCCAAGATTTGATAGCAAGGCTGCAATTCCAATATTCAGTTTGGGCATGACATTTAGAGGAAGAAGTCGTTCAAGAGGGCACTCGTGAAGTATGGCCTGGCTATGAAGAGGCATATTTGCTTTGTAAAAGATGAGGCTGGTAGGATTAGGGCAAAATGTTCTTGGCCTAAGTGTCCTTGGTTGATTTATGGTGCAAAGAGGAGCTCAAATGATTGGTTTCAAGTCATAACACTTGTTGACAACCACATATGCCCAAAGAGGAGAGACAACAGATTGGTTACTGCACCTAGAATTGCAGACAAGTATGAGAGAATTATGAAGGCAAATCCAGGATGGAAAGTGAAATCTATTAAGGCCACTGTCATATTAGAGATGTTTGCAGATGTGCATGTTTCCAAAATAAAGAAAGCAAAAGCAATAGTCAGAAAGAGAGTTAGAGAAGCAATGCATGAAGAATATGCCAGGGTGTTTGATTATCAGCTAGAAATATTGAGGAGCAATCCAGGAAGCACTGTGGCAGTTGTGCTTAATCCAAAAGAAACTGCACCAGTTTTTCAGAGATTGTATGTGTGCTTTCAGGCTTGCAAGAGAGGTTTCATAGAAGGGTGCAGGAAAGTAGTGGGTTTGGATGGCTGCTTCTTTAAGGGGGCTCAAAGTGGAGAGCTACTATGTGCTCTTGGAAGAGATGCAAATGGGCAAATGTATCCCATTGCTTGGGCGGCAGTTGAGGTGGAAAATAAGGACTCCTGGTTTTGGTTTATGGCATTGTTAAATAAAGACTTGGAGATTTCAAATCAAGGTGAAGGCTGGGTGTTTATATCAGATTAGCAGAAAGGTCTAATCAATGCAATTTCAAAGGTTGTACCGAGAGCTGAACACAGAAATTGTGCTAGGCACATTTATGCTAACTGGAAGAAAAAACATAGGGACCAGAAATACCAGAAGAGATTTTGGGCTTGTGCAAAGTCTTCTAACAGAGTTCAGTTTAATTTGAACAGGGCAAAGCTTGCTCAGCTCACACCAGAAGGAGCAAGAGACATGATGCAGGCTGGGCCTGAACATTGGTGTAGAGCATGGTTCAAAGAAGGATCATTCTGTGATTCAGTCGACAACAATATGTGTGAAAGTTTTAACAATTGGATAGTGGAATATAGAGGTCTTCCTATAATCAGTATGTTTGAAGCAATCAGAGTAAAGGTGACAGTTAGGATTCAAGTTAATAGAGCTATGCCAGCCAATTGGAATGGAACAATTTGTCCCAAAATCCTCAAAAAGGTGAACAAGTTTATACAACTTACTGAGAAGTGTGAGACAATATGGAATGGAAAAGATGGATATGAGGTGAAGTTAGGATAGCATGGATTCAAAGTTGACTTGCAAGCAGGAACATGTTCTTGTAGATACTGGCAATTGTCAGGAATTCCATGTGTTCATGCTCTAGCAGTTTCACAGTGTGGCCCTAATGACATAGATTCACTTATTGCACCTTGCTACAGAATTGAAGCTTACAACAAGACATATGAACATGTCATGATGCCAATGGAGGGCATGCCTAGCTGGCCAATATCTGACAGACCTAGACCATTAGTTCCAAGCTATGTGCAAATGCCTGGGAGGCCCAGGACAGAGAGAATAAGAGGTGGAGATGAGCCTCCTAAGCATGCACACAAACTCTCCAAGATTGGAACTAAGATCAAGTGTAGTTTACGATGGAAATCCTGGGCACAACATGAGGAAATGCAATACTAACCCCAACAAGGGAAAGTACAAGAATAGGAAGAGGAAAAAAGAAACAAAAGTGTGTAATGATTTTTACATATGTTTAATTTCTATATGTTTTGTACTTGTGAAATTGCAGCAATGTGAAACCCCTAACAACTGTTACTTTTCTGTGTTGTGTAGGAAAATCCTCCAAGGACATCTCAAAGAGTAGCATATGAAACTGCTACAGCCCAGTCTTCACAGCATGCAGCTCAAACATCACATCAAGCTGCAGGAGGAAGAGCCCAGTCTTCACAGCAAGCTACAGGAGGGAGAGGCCAGTCTTCACAGCAAGCTACAGGAGGGACAGCACAGCCTAGAAGGGGAAGGCCTCCAAAGCAAGCAAACAGAACAGCTGGTGCTAGTTCTAGTCAGAGAAGGAGGAAATCTACCAGGGTTAGCATGTTTGATGAACTGAGAGGTTAAACAGGAAAAATTTCTGTTGTTTAGAGCCTTCAAATTGTGTTTGTTGTTGTTTGATGAACTTGTGTTTGTTGCTGTTAAACTGCACAATTTCTTTTTAAGGAACTAGTGTTTGTTACTGCTAAGCTACAGAATTTGTGTTTAGTTGAATGCTACTGTTTACTATGTTCTCTTTTGAAAGAAATTTCCTTTCGATAGAAGCTCGGCAAAATATGTTCACTTTTGGCACAAACAAATAAGCTCACAATTGTACCATTTCACAAGACAACATAGTACCAGCACATTACACAAATATTTGGGACAATTTTGGCAGTACAGTTGCTTCACCACAACAACGAGCATAAAATAGAACTGAACACACAGTACAACACTACAGATTGTTAACACAGTACAACAAACCAAGTGGAAAGCCAAAGTGCCAAATATAACAGGACACAAACTCAAACTCCTTCATCACCGTCAGTGCCGTCGATCTTGCCCAGCACAGTCTTGAAGATATGCTTGCGAGTCAGGTCCTCGCCTTCTCCTGGCAGCCACTCATCAGGCAGTCCTTCAGCAAGCAGAGGACCACGATCAACAACCTCCTTCATGTGGCAAATGACAGGATACAGTAAGCTGTTCTTCTTCCTCGGCGACGACGGTCCGTATTCACCCAATTCGAATTGCATTGCTTCATACTCATCCATGGACTCGGGTGGCTTGTTTGTCAGCTTCGGCTCAGGTATCTCCACTGTCACCACCTTGCCAACAAAGGAAGGGTCACGAAGCCACGCCATGACCTCAAGCTCGCGGCGACAGGATCTCGATCAGCTCGCCACCCAGCTGCTTGAGAACATCTTTCACGGACGCCGTCGTCCAGGCCTGGTTTGGGAGGCCTTCAAAGCCGAGCTTGCTCTTGTACTTCAGAGCACCTGGCTGAGATCGAACCATTCTGCACCAACGCGAAAACTGAATCCAACGCCGGCAACACTTGATCTTCATTGATGAAAGGAGCACCTCACAGCACTTCTCCTCTGTCGAGAAGGTCAGCCACAGGTCGTGTGGTGGGCACGCGAACTCGACGACACTGCTGCAAGATCGCCAGCATGGCTGCCGGCGTCACTGTCTGCTCGCCGTCTCCGACTGCAGTTGCCAGAAGCACGTGCCGCCCGAAGCGCAGCTCCAGCGCATCCATGGTCGGAGTGCGGGAGATCAGGACATGGCTCGCCTCTCGACGGAGCTCCGGCTCTCCCCGCCGCCACACCTCCTGCGGGAACCGGCGTTCCAGCAAGCTACGGCTCGCCTGGGCTACTGCGACGACCGGGGCCGCGCCTCCATCGCCGGCGGCGCTCACGGCGTCCGGCGACACGGTGGTGGAGCTCACGCTGCCGCCGCCCATGGAGAATAGGGTTAGGGATTTGGACTGGGAAGGGGGGATTTCAGATCCAGATCGCAACAGGGAACGACAGCTCTATAACAGTCAAACCTGACAAGTAGGCCCCACCGCGGTCAAAACCGCCCTTTGACTGTGCCACATCAGCATCCAATGGAGACAAACCAGCCGGGGTTTTTTTTCGTCCGGTTTGGTTTTGTTTGGGGCGTAGAAGGAACCAAAATATAGATCAGGGGGTAAAGTGAACCACCCACTTTGTTCAGGGAAGTAAAATGGACTTTTTTCTTTCTTGATATGCTCATGATTAATTAGTACCCCAATTTGTTTTCTCAAAAAGGTACAATATTGTTATGGTAAAAGTTACATTTTGTGGCCTCAAATAGCATTCAGATTTATAGATTGATTTCTCTTAGAAAAAATATAGATTTATTCGTGATTCTGTGAGCTCACTAATTATGAAGCTAACACAAGTCTAATTACCTAATACTTACCTCCACCTCATCGTTGACATCGTGCAATACCATGGGAGAAGTTTCTTTTGTGCATGGATTTCCAAGCGCTCCGGCCGTCATTGGCAGAAGCGTGGGTTTTAATTGGCCAACATTCATTTTTTAGGCGCTGTGTTTATGTAGAGAATTTTACTTAACAGGCCTGGATGGCATCTTTTGTCAAAACAAAATCACGTTTGTTTTTATATATTTTCTGCCTGACGCGTAAAGTGTTCCATTATTGTTTTCTTTTGGGGAAATAATTATGCTTTAGGATGAACTGGTTTAGTTCCTTTTTATGTTGCTAAAACACCATAGCTTGCTTTTATGTAGAAGTCCCTGGATGAACTTACTACAATCTTTATTGTCAGGCCACATTGGTACTGAGCTTTCTTGCAAAGGTGCTATGTTCTAACTGTGGTGTATATAGTTGTATAGTTTATAGTGAAAGTTGCGTTCTAGTCAGGCCACAGTAGTTGTATAGTTTAGATTATACCTTGAGTTAATTTTGTGCTTGTGGAAGTGCAGCGGCGATTGCAAGACGGCTGGGTTCAGCTTTATTAATATAGCACCATCTTTACAATACTGTACATTATATTCTTAGAATATTTTTTGCACTCTAATAGTTGGCCTTTGAAGTAAAATACGCTTAGTAGTTTTAAATTTCAAGTGGCATGGCTTACAATATGTAAGTCGGTTTTCCACACTTGTAACATGAGAGAATCTGCATAGATCTCAAGGTTGTCATTCGTGGCTGAGACAATGTTTCTAAATCAAGGGACCCGCACTTCGTCATTATCTAAATTGCGCTTGATTATTTTCCTAAAGGGACCTGCACTTCGTCATTACCTAAGCGCATCAGTTAGAAGAGAAGTTAGAGCTGACGGGAGTGGTGCCAACAGTTTCCACAATAATCGTCTGACAGATAAATATATATCTTCTCATTTTTTAGATTTTGTTGTTCAATTCAGTTAAATCTATTAGCTTACTGGTTGTGGTATAACTATTTCTAGATTTTACAATGTGGTTTCCGTGCCTATTGATTTAACTTGATGAGAGAAAACTGACTTCTTGGGTTCACTGTTCACTCTACATTCTGAGTGGTTGTAACTTTTTTGCTTCTGAAGTGTCAAAGGATACAAAAATCAGGATGATATATTAGGCTGAGACAATGTTTCTAAATCAAGAGACCTGCACTTCGTCATTATCTAAATTGCGCTTGATTATTCCCCCCAGCAATATCAAGATGAGGATACAAGCAGATCAAGTGTACAAGACGTGTAGTCTCCTCGTGAAGGTGGTTGAGCTATGAATTTGCTCTTGGTATATTTACCTATGCTGGATATGGGGTCAGATCTTTGGTATGTAGGTGAATGTATATGGAACAATGATTGCACATATGTAAGCTATATTCTCTTCACATTTATGCATATTCTTGTTGGGACAAAAAAAGTGGTTATAATAAGCAGATTCTTGTTGGGACCAAAAAAGTGGTTATAATAAGCAGATATATTTCTTCCCATTTATGCATATTCTTACTGGGAGAGAAAAACAAAGCAGTGATAATATGCAGTTTTACATAAGCTTATGTCTTGCAAACTAGCTAGAACCGTAAACTAATGATTATTGCTTGTTTTCTGACTTCTGTTGTAGAATGTGAAAGCTTATTACCCACATAAAACAAGTAGGTGTTACGAAGTCCTTGTATGCCTAATTATTGTTGTTGTAGTTGTCATACACGCGTAACAACCTGTGACATACACACGCATACCCGTGATCTCTTTCCTACAAATACCCTTGACTAATTCCTCAGAAGTATATGTAAAAACAGAAACAAATGCTTCATGCCCGCTCACTTGGAAACAAATGCTTCGATGGCCAATGCGCAACTAATTGCATGCACACTTACAAAATATTTCTAACAACCAATCAGGACATTTCACTTACGAGGATCAATCAAAAAGTTAGCACGTACCAGAAAGAGACCCGACCGTGATTTGTGTACTATAGAGGAACGGAGGGAGGGAGTAATTTCTTTATTTGGTAGTGAAATAAAGCAAATAAGTCAGGAAAAAATAGGTGATGTGAGAAAACTAGATAGAGAATAGATTTGTGTGGAAAATTAATCTGCAACAATTATTATGGTCATCCCAAACAAATTGAGAGAAGATTTTTCCCTTTAATAATTATTGTGCGACCACCTTCCTAACCAAGCTTCGATTGTCCTGTTGGTACATACATGAAGAACATTGTCTATAGAGCGATACTGATATCATAGGTGAGAAATTTGGCACTTAGGTGGTGCGAAGACTTGAGGAAGAAGGTAGTGTTATTGAGCTTACAAGTTACATTTTTTTGTGTGTAACATAGTTCTTTTATAGTAAAATTGGATCTCTCTATTGGGTATGGCTTTCTACATGGCATTCAGTGTAACCTGCCAAATCTCTCCCCTATGATTTTTTTTAAAGTATAGCACCCAAATGATTCACCCATGACATGTTCTTAAAATTGATTTGCACTGCTGATTATTCAAAACATGAGTGTTAGATTTTGTAGTCTGAAAATATGATAATGATGCCGAGAGAAGAGAGCATGCGTACGATCCATGAACTTGATGTGCGAGATGGTATGACTTCTTCAGAGAACCATCTTGATCCTTCCTTTTTCTTCATAATATTGTCAACCATTGAGATTGTGGTGCGGGAGGTCGCGGGTGCTAAAGATTGTGGCACGGTTTAGAGGGTTGGCCGGCGGCGGAGGCGGCGATAAGCAAAATATTTCAAAAGTCCGTGGCAACGCACGGGCTTTCTACTAGTATAGAAAAGAACCCACATTCGCTCCTTTGGCTAGCAACACTCCCACATGTACATGAGATCCAATATTCGAATCCAAGTAAACGCATTATTTAAAACGCATCTAATAGGAGATCGTTAAAATGCACTGCTTGGTTACGATTCGAACCAGCGCCCCCCTCATTGATACTTGCTCGTGTAACCACCCCGCCTACGATTAGGTTCTTATAACTTGCAACCTTTTGTATCTTTTATTATTCTTCCCTTTTCCTTTTTCCTTTCCTCCTTTTTCTTTTTCCCTTTTTTCCCTGTTTTCTTTTTTCTTTTTCTTGTTTCTTTTTTTTTCAACCTGGTTTGACGAATTGTTTGCAAATAGGTGATTTTTTTATAAAATTGATGAACTTTTTGAAATTTGATGAAAATTTTCAAATTCGATGCACTTTTTTATTCTTTCATGGATCATTTAGTTTTTATTTTCTTTTTTACTGGAACAGTTTTGTTCCTTTTTTCTTTCGGCTAAATGCGTGAACTTTTTCTTTAAATTCATGAAATTTTTTTTCAAAATTGATGAACTATTTTTAAATTCGATGAAATTTTTTCAAATACAATGATTTTTTTTCAAATTTAATGAACTTTTTCCATTTTTGCGATCTATTGTTTTCACTTCATGGTTTTTGTTAATCGAAAGAAATTTTGAATCTCTCATTCACCCCTCTCTAGTCTATATACTCTCGATCCTACAATTGGTATCGACAAGGTCTCCTTGTTTCAATATAATGAGGGGAGCGAGGATGATGTAGAAGGGGGCGACCACCAAGGCAAGGCATAGTTTACTTGTGTAGGTGGTGGTGCGGACCTCATCGGAAGCGGACGTGACTGTTTGCAACCGGTGGCCCGATCTCATGGGACCGGGTACTAGAGTGGGAAACTGTGAGGTGGCATCCCAATCCTCAACCCAAAGAAAGTAGTGGCAGGATTTTGGGAAGCTACCACACTTGTGGTCTCCATTCTTCTCAGTGCCCTTGCCTGCAACCCGGGTGCCATTCTTCCTCTCGAATTTTAGATTGATTTGTCAGTGCTGCCCACCATGATCCCCGTGGAAACTGAAGTGTGGGAGCAACGCTCACTGGGTACCAGAAAAGGAGGAGGTAGTACTAGCAGGAATGGTGTTGCTTCACGGGAACTCAGATTTAGCAAAGAGACGGTAACGTCACTATTAAGCTGTGGATTCTCTGAGAAATTCGACGATTATTCCTCAGATCAGCTGTCTGGGGTTCTCATCCGCCTTGAGGCAATCCGAACGGTGCTTTTTGATAGACATGGAAAGATCATGGATGCGAGATGCCTTGTTGAAGGAGAGAGGATGTCAATTAGTCAGAATTCTCATTTCCCAGCCATGCCGTGTTTGGCCGGGCAAAGAATGCGATTGGTATAGAGTAAAATCAGGGGTGAGAGATACCATTCCATACAAGGCAGTGTTATTGCAGTCGACAAGAAGGAAGTCAGGGAGGTCAAGATCGATCAGGAGGAAGATGTCTAGGCACAGCGCAAGAGGAGGGGTAAGTGATACTTCGACGAGTGCATGCACATGTGTAACGCCTCAGATACAACTTTCCATATTTGTAACTCCGACCCGTGCCTTTTCCGGAGATGCGATAGGAGATTTCCTTCGTGGTTGGGTTTTGTCTTTGTTTTGTCTTTTGTTCGTGTCATGCAATTCATATCATGTCATCATGTGCATCGCATTTACATTCATATTCGTCTCATGCATCCGAGCGCTTTCCCCGTTGTCCGTTTCGCAATCCGACACTCCCACATGCACGGGCGCACCCTTTTGTCTCTTTTCGTGAGCAGGTGTTAAACGTTCTCGGAATGGACAGAGATTTGCCAAGTGGCCTTGGTACACCACCGATAGACCGCCTGTCAAATTTTGTTCCATTTGGAGTCTGTTTGAGGCTCCAACGGTTAACCGGCTAACCGCGAAGGCCTCTTGTGTGTTGCAATCCAACACCCCTCCAAAACGGCCCAATAACCCATCCAAACCCCTTCCATGTTCTCCGTCGTCGGATCACGATCGTGTGGGCAAAAACTACACTTCATTTGGACACTCCTACCTCCTCCTACCTATAAATATGTGTCTCCCTCTGAATTTTCGCGGATGAAACCCTAATCTCCTTCCACCTCGCGCCGCCGGACAAATCTCCCTCCGCCCGGTCATGTCTACAGTCGCCTCTCGTCCAACCACAACGCGCCACGTCACCACCCCCGCGCCCACTTCGCCGCCTCCCGCGCCCGCCCGCCACGGGCCCAGGTCCGGCCCCCGCCGGGCCCGAACCGAGCCGCGCCCGTGCGCCGCCGCCGTTCGCCCGCCTCCCGCTCCATCTCCTCCGCGCCACCGCTGCGCTAGCTCGCCGCGCCGCACCCCGCGTCGCCGGATGCCGCCTCCGCCGCCGCCCCTCGTCGCCAGAGCCCGTGACGCCTCGCCGGAGTTCAAGTCCGGCCAGATCTGGGCCGGGTTGGATGAGATCCACCAGGCCCCGTTCCAAACAGCCCCAGATCTCCTCGTCCCGATCCGTCTCGTCCAGTTTCCCGCGAGGTCTAAATTTCGGCGAAGTCCCTTAATTATTGCATTCTGGTGCCTTGTTCAACATGCCATAACTTCTTACATACTGCTTCGTTTTGCGTGTATGAGATATCAAAATGTTCATTGAGAGATGCTCTTCATTTCATTCCATTGTGGCATGCTTGTTTGAGTTCATCTTGATACCCAAATCATTGATGCAAGAGTGCTATAAAATGTTTACTCATGTTACTTATCAGTTTAGGGTGATTTGTCATTTTTGTCACATTTGATGTGTGCATCATTTGGGCATGAGCTCTACATGTGTTTTGATCTATGCCATGCTATCTTTACAGGGGTGCTTGCCATATATTTTTGTGATCTATGTGGTGACTAGCACAAGCATGCAAAGCAGCCTTCGTGATATTGCTGATTTCAGGGTCTTAGGATTTTGCTGTCCTTGTTCTGCTGTTATTTTTATGCCATATAAATATGATGCTACAGTGAGATCCATGCTTGTTTTGAGTTGCTTCAGTAAGGATGTTTTGAACATATGGTTATGCTCTATCCATCTATGCCCCTTTTTGCAATTATGGAGTGCCCTAGCATGTCTTATTATTGCTCTACTTTTGCTATAAAATGTTTCTGATAGGTTGTTTACATGTTAATCAATTTTGCCTTGGTTGTTGTTAGTGATCCTTGCATGCTATGAACTTGGTCTTGTCATGTTTAGCTTCATCAACATATCTTCTTGCTGTTAGTATACTTATATTGTCATGAAATGCCTTGTGGTGAGTGATTTGAGCTCGCAAAGATGCCCTCATAATTCTGTTTATGCCATGCTCTATTTTCTGCTAAGTCTGAAACTGTTAATAAAACTTGCTATGTTTACATGAGCGCCATCATACCTTCTGCGCCTTTTTGGCTCATGATCAGTATGGGACTTTTGTTCTATGCATTTAGTAGATTCATGCCATGCCTTTTTTTACTATGATATGTTCCTATAGCATGTTGTTTGCTTGCTCTAAACATTGCTTCCTGATATTATTTCTGGCATGTTAGTATTTTCACTAAGTCTGTGAAGCTGATATCTTTTGCACTTTTGCCATGCTTGTTTGAACCTGCTCTTGTGTGATTTAACTGTAGCTCAGCGTTCATGTTTTGTCAAGCATCTTGAGTACATCACTGCCATATGCCTTGTTGATATGTTGGGGTGCATTAGCTTAGTTTCTTGTTGCATTCTAGTGGCATTGTGCTGTTAATCGCAGTTTAGCATCAACCTTGTTTTGCTTGCCATTTGCAAACCGTGCATCCCATTCCAGTGATCTTTATATCGATTTCACCCGAAATCTTCTCATCTTTCCAGCGGCACACTTGCTTTGCCAAGTTGATGCCTTGTTCATTATTTTCCTTCTGGAGCACGCATATGCATTGCATATCACATTTCGCATGTCATGCCATGTATTGCATCATGTGGCTTGTGCATTGCACCGTGATTGATTGTTGGTCATTTGCTTGTGTTCTTTCTTTGGGTAGAGCCAGGAGACGAGTACGTGATCGAGGAACCTGTTGAGTACGCTAACGAGGATCAAGCTTTCGACAACTCTGAGAACTTTGCAGGCAAGATGACCATACCCTCGAAATCACTTCTATCTTTGCTTGCTAGTTGTTCGCTCTATTGCTATGCCGCGCTACCTACCACTTGCTATATCATGCCTCCCATATTGCCATGTCAAGCCTCTAACCCACCTTCCTAGCAAATCCTTGTGTGGCTATGTTACCGCTTTTGCTCAGCCCCTCTTGTAGCGTTGCTAGTTGCAGGTGAAGATGAAGTTTGTTCCTTGTTGGAACATGGATTTTGTTGGGATATCGTTATTATCTCTTATTTAATTAATGCATCTATATACTTGGTAAAGGATGGAAGGCTCGGCCTTATGCCTGGTGTTCTGTTTCACTCTTGCCGCCCTAGTTTCAGTCATACCGGTATTATGTTCCTTGATTTTGCGTTCCTTACGCGGTTGGGTGTTATGGGAACCCCTTGACAATTCGCTTTGAATAAAACTCCTCCAGCAAGGCCCAACCTTGGTTTTACCATTTGCCTCACCACCACCTACTTTTCCCTTGGGAGTCGCGCTCTCGAGGGTCATCTTTATTTTAACCCCCCCCCCACCCCGGGCCAGTGCTTCTCTAAGTGTTGGTCCAACCTAAGCGATGTCCGGCACCCCCTGGGCAACCAGGGTCTATGCCAACCCGACGTCTGGCTCATCCAGTGTGCCCTGAGAATGAGATATGTGCAGGTCCTATCGAGATTTGTCGGCACATTCGGGCGGCTTTGCTGGTCTTGTTTTACCATTGTCGAAATGTCTTGTAACTGGGATTTCGAGTCTGATCGGGTCTTCCTGGGAGAAGGAATATCCTTCGTTGACCATGAGAGTTTGTGATGGGCTAAGTTGGGACACCCCTATAGGGTTTGAACTTTCGAAAGCCGTGCCCGCGGTTATGGACAGATGGGAATTTGTTAATATCCGGTTGTAGAGAACTTGACACTTAACTTTAACTAAAATGAATCAACCGCGTGTGTGGCCGTGATGGTCTCTTCTCGGCGGAGTCCGGGAAGTGAATACGGTTCTTGTGTTATGCTTGAATGTAAGTAGTTTCAGGATCACTTCTTGATCACTTCTAGTTCACGACCGTTGCGTTGCTTCTCTTCTCGCTCTTATTTACGTATGTTAGCCACCATATATGCTAGTGCTTGCTGCAGCTCCACCTCACTACCCTTTCTTACCCATAAGCTTAAATAGTCTTGATCTCGCGGGTGTGAGATTGCTGAGTCCTCGTGACTTACAGATACTTTCAAACAGTTGTAGGTGCCGATGATTTCAGTGCAGATGACGCAACCGAGCTTAAGTGGGAGCTCGATGAAGATCGTGTTCGTTGTGTTGTTTCATTTCCTGTTGATCAGTAGTGGAGCCCAGTTGGGACGATCGGGGATCTAGCATTTGGGGTTGTCTTCTTTTATTTTGGTTTCGTAGTCGGACCTTAATTGTATTCTAGATGATGTATGTTTAACTTGTATTTGTGTGAAGTGGCGATTGTAAGCCATCTCTTTATCCCTTTCTTATTCAGTACATGGGATTGTGTGAAGATTACCCCTCTTGCGACAAACCTACTATGCGACTATGCCTCTAAGTCGTGCCCGACACGTGGGAGATATAGCCGCATTGTGGGTGTTACAACATGGCCACCCTCCACTAAGTGCATGAATTGTGGTGATGAGTATTCTTGGTGTCACGCTTTGCTAGAGTGCACAATGGCAAGATGCACATGGGTGCTTGCCGATCTTCCTAAGTTCACCGAGCCATGCGCGAGGAATTGATCATTCAACACTACTGACAAGCTACCCAGAAGTGACAAAGATCATGTGACTTAGTTGGTCATGTGGGGTGCAAGGAGGAAGGCATTACATGAAGACATAGCTCAAAGTCTGATGGCAACACAATGTTTTATCGGGATATTCCTGTCGAATCTCGTTTGTCTCAGCCGGAGAAGAAGGATTTTGACACGCGGGTTGTGGCCAAAATGGATACCGCCTCCACATGGTTTCACCAAAATCAATCAAGATTCTAGTGTGAGCAAGAACTCTCACAGATGCACCATTGTTCTTGTTGCCCACGATGACTGGGGGCGGTTCTTGGGGTCCTCAACATTGGTTGTATCAATATGATGACCTGGAGACCTTGGGGGCCCTAGCTTGCCGAGAAGCACTAGCTCTAGTCGACGACATAGCTCACTCTCCTCTAACGGACCGGACAATCCTACTGTAGTAATGAAGGAAAGCAAGGAAAGCAGTAAAGCATATGAATAGATTCGCTTTCGCCATGAAAGTAGAAAGTTGAACATGTAGGCACACATACTCTTTCGAAGTTTTAATTTCTCCCATATGTACTTGGGCATTACATATGGCTTGTTAATCCGCAAATCTTGTTAAACTCGATTATAAAAGGGTGAGGTTTTCCCTCGAAAAAAATGAAAAATGAAAATCCATCGAATGGTAAGTAGCATTATTGTTATGTCATTTTTATCCAAGGCACAAATGGTCATAACTTTACAAAAAAATGACATCAGTACGTTTTTACTCAAGATATATGTACGTGACTTTTTTAAACATGTAAATATGTCCTTGCTAAAGGTTTCGAAATTGGGTACACCGGAACCCAGGTTCTATTATTTTGCCAAACAATACCGTGGAATGCATTTTTTGATCAAAAGGAAGAAACTAAGTAATCATTACAACAAAAACGCTACCACCACCAACAGGAAACAATTTTACCAAGGAACAAAAGCCTGACACCTTCACCAAACCCCTACTGATCATCAGACTAGGAAAACATCAACAACCAACACACTCAAACTAAAACATAGCAACATAATCCAGGTTTTGCATAAGCACTACTCAACGCACTCCAGACTCAAGACCCATCTTCCAGCCCGGGGAATACTGGAATGCTATAATTGAGTACTTTATATTTGTAATAATTGTTATCTAGCCATCAACATCAATGATTTTATACTTTATGATCAATAAAATGGTAACGGAACACTTTGTTAGTAGTTTTAAGTTTTAACACAAGAATCTCGGGGTGAGTCCAATGGGTGTCGCTTCCATGAGTTGGTGGTGTCCATGTTTTGTCCATATATAGCCTGGTGCGACGAGCAATCTAGAAGAGGTAGTACCTAGCAGTATATGAAGGTAGAATAATTTATTAAATGAGAAAACGTCCTTGTCAAAGCAATGAGAACATAAGAAAAAAAATTACTCAAACCATGTCAACAAATAAGACTCATCTCCTTTCCGTGATGGTAACAATGGAGAGGAAAGTCAGTGAGGCAGCGACTACCATTGTGGTGTGGAATCATTTATGCCTGCGAAAAGAGAACATGTCAAAAAGCGAACCAATCTGAGTAACTGCAAAAGAAGAAGAAAACATGCAAAAAGAAGCAGTATCTAGATAGATAATTGATGAGCTTCTAAATCTGCGCCGGGAAAATATGTGTAAAACTAAGAAATCATCTAATTGCGTTGGTGGAAATACTACTGTTTTGATACAACATCTGGTATTGAGTGAACGGGATATTCAAGCTCAAATGCCGTAAAAAAAAGCTCAAATGCATTTCCCTGTGAAGAGAAAAAACAATAAATTTCTTGAGAAATGATACATTTCAAAGATAAATTTTGCACTGTACATTTATATATAAGAATGAAGTTGCCTGGACCAAAATTAATTGCATAAGTGCACCACAAAGGTTGATTGCAGAGCATAAGTTACCGAAATAATGATTGTAACTAACAACCACACGAATCTTTTTCAGCATTTGTCAAGAAAACTATGTACATATAAGAACTATCTGGTCCAGAAATGTTTGTGAATTTGAATGGCAATATGTCACACATCTCAAAATCTGATGATAACGAAAGGTCAAAGATAAGGCTGGCTCTCTGATTATTATTTTTGAACAATCTCTAATTTTGGATTGTAGCCGATTTTATTACTTCCATGTAAGCTAAGACATTGGCTAGCCAGATTGCTATATTAAGGCTGGGTAGTGGATCTTCAGCAGAAGTGGAAAGAGAAAGGTCACTAGAATAAAGGTATTGCAGGTCAGACTTACCCCCTGGCGCCACTTTCTCTTCACCTTCCAATTGTTATGATTCTTATACTGATACAGAATTGTGCCTTTGTTCCTGTAGGCATATTTGGTAAAATAATTAGCTCACCAAGTAACACAAAGGACTCTGGTTACAGAACAACAAATTAGGGAGAATAGTTAGCTCACCAAGAAGCACGGTGGCAACAAGAGAAGATATGATAAATGAGGCTGTAAGGCCTCGATAAATCACATCTTGCGATACGTCCATCCGCTGCCTGTAACCATGTGTCAGTATTGAGGCGGCATTCCGCCAAATATACTTCGCGGGGATGAACGATTACAATGGAGTCACCAGCAAGGTTCGGCAAGGCACTACGGCTCACACTCAGAATCCTTTCAGCAATGAACAGAACATTGCCTTCGATACTAGTTACTGGGACGATCCTGTCAAGGATAAGGTCGGAGAGTCTGTAAACCAAGGGGTGCGTGAAGAATCCGTCCCTATACCCGATCACCAGGATCTCCGAGTCACATTGTGCCAGGTACTGAGGGGTGGGCATTTTGCCGGCCGGGCATGTGGCAATCAACTTCTTTGATGGCATCGGAGACGAACCTGATGCCATCCCCTCGTGCTCAGGTGGGCTGATCTGGAAAATCTGAGTGTCACCATGAAGAACGGTGTCAAATGTGGGGTTATCCATCATGTATAGCTTGCCTTGGGATGATATCAGCCTCCCAATTGGTGAGAGCCTCCAGCTCGGGACATTCCACCGATGGTCCTTGGAGGTAGCAAAGCCTAACACAGATATGTTATAAAACACGATCATGACAGTGATGACTGCTCCATCTGCACTGACGCTAACGGAGGTGGCACCGATGTTTCTAAAATACCCCCAGGCTATTCCATTGATGGTCGGGTTGGATCCGGGAGGAGGCACGAGGGTCGCGAGCGGCGGGAGGTCCACAATGTCGCCGGTGAAGGGGTTTAGGAGACGGACGGCCGTGTCCTCGTCCCGTTGCAGGAGGAGGAGGCCGTCGACCGAGTCGAGGACGCAGTGGTTCTTGAAAAGCGGGAGCAGGCAGCGCACGATGGCGCCGGTGGAGAGGTTGAAGAAGCGGATGTACCCGCGCAGCCTGCCGTGGCCAGGGTACAGGCCGTGGCCCTCCGGCAGCATCATCCACCTGCGCGGGTAGAACCGCGGGTCGACAACGCCGCGGCCGCGCGGGCAGACGGAGCATGCCCGCCAGTGGGGGCAGACGGCGCGGAACCGGACGTAGTCCCGGATGTCGCCGGCCAGCGCCCTCCACCCGACCAGACGAACTAAATCCGCGTGCAGGGACGCCCACCCAGAGGCGTCCGAGGCGGGGACGGCGTCGGCTGTGCGTCGAGGGCGCTTGCTGCCGCGCGCACGCGCGGCCGAGGGGCGCTTCCGGTCCATCGGCGATGACGACGCTGGCGCCCAGCAGCCAACCTGCCGGCGATCCAAACTCCAAAGACGTCGTACCGGCGATCTTCGTATCGGCTAACGGCCACGTGAATCGCCGCGGATCCAGCGGGAGACGCAAAAAAAAGGAATGAAAGGATTTTCTCTGTTTTTTCAGGGGAGCTGAAGCGATTGTTAGGCCGACATCGCGGTCGTGCACCAGGCCCGCGGAAAGGCGGCCCGCGCGCTGGAAGAGCCACAAGGATAAGGTAGAAAGCCCGCGAAAACGTTCTGCCTTTGGCACACCCAAAAGTCCAGGAAAAGTGTTCGCAAGAAAAAGAATGTCCGGGAAAATACAGAATCAAAATCACCTTTCGTCACAGCCATTCAGAAAGGTGTCCAAGCCCTCAACGGAAAAAAATCAGAAAGGTGTCCAACTGCAGCCAATCAGGCATTTTTTCCCCCTAAAAACTTCAAAGTGCACGCGCACCATCTGGGCGAAACGAGCGGCCGAACGCGAGCCGCTCGATCAGCCTAGATCGCGCGGTCATCGGCGTCAGGCGGTATCTGGTCGGGAGCGACCGAACACGCGTGGGGTTGGGCCCTCCCACAAGCGCCGCTCTCCTCGTCCAGCCGGTTCGCATCGCGCGGGACGCATCCGTGGCGCGGGCCCCACTTGTCATGGAGAAAGTAGAAAGCACGAAGGGTGAGCCACGCCTCTGTCTCCTTCCCTCATCCATTTTCCTTTCTTCTCAGTTCTCGCCCCATTCGTTCCATTTCTCCCCCAAATCCGGCGGACAGAGGCAACCATTGCTGCGGCTGCATCCGAACGAGAAGGGCAAGACCGCGGTGGGGATCCGCTTCTCGTCGGCGGCGCAGGTACGGGCCGCGGCTGCAGCCGAACGCGAAGGGCAGGACCGCGGTGGGATCCGCTTCTCGTCGTCGGCGCAGGTACGGGCCGCGGCTGCAGCCGAAGGTGAAGGGCAGGACCGCAGTGGGGATCCGCTTCTCGTCGTCGGCGCAGGTACGGTCGCCCCACCATTTTTGCCTCACATCTCCTGTTTCCCTATTTTTACCCTGCCGTGGTTGGGGCCCCCTGTTATTCGCTCGCCGGAGAGGGGTTCTGGGGTTTCCAGTGGATGTACGACGAGTACGAGGTAGCTTTTACGGAAGGCGTCGCCCGCGACTATCTGGTCACCTCCGGTGGATTTTGGGAGTTCTGTTTCGTCAGGGTGAGTCGAGCGTGCGTGTTCTAGCGGATACAGATTTCATGGCGATTCACCGTGGCGGACCAAGCTATCTGGCTAGCTTTGGCGTCCGCCACACCTAACTTGCCGCATTGACTAAGGTAGTACCGTATATACTAGTACATCTTTGAAAATTTGAGCAAACGCACTACTCTAGATCGATGGATATCTGCTTGTGTGCCAGGATCTGGTTGCTGGTTAATATAGATGATGAGTTGATGACCGTTATCCTCATTCAATTGCAAATGCTAACACAAAGTAATATGTCCTTATTGTTGGAAATATGCCCTAGAGGCAATAATAAAAGGATTATTATTATATTTCCTTGTTCATGATAATTGTCTTTTATTCATGCTATAATTGTGTTATCCGGAAATCGTAATACATGTGTGAATACATAGACACCAACATGTCCCTAGTAAGCCTCTAGTTGACTAGCTCATTGATCAATAGATAGTCATGGTTTCCTGACTATGGACATTAGATGTCATGATAATGAGATCACATCATTAGGAGAATGATGTGATGGACAAGACCCAATCCTAAACATAGCACAAGATCGTATAGTTCGTTTGCTAGAGTTTTTCCAATGTCAAGTATCTTTTCCTTAGACCATGAGATCGTGTAACTCCCGGATACCGTAGGAGTGCTTTGGGTGTACCAAACGTCACAACGTAACTGGGTGACTATAAAGGTATACTACGGGTATCTCCGAAAGTGTCTGTTGGGTTGACACGGATCAAGACTGGGATTTGTCACTCCGTATGACGGAGAGGTATCTCTGGGCCCACTCGGTAATGCATCATCATAATGAGCTCAAAGTGACCAAGTGTCTGGTCACGGGATCATGCATTACGGTACGAGTAAAGTGACTTGCCGGTAACGAGATTGAACGAGGTATTGGGATACCGACGATCGAATCTCGGGCAAGTAACGTACCGATTGACAAAGGGAATTGTATACGGGGTTGCTTGAATCCTCGACATCGTGGTTCATCGGATGAGATCATCGAGGAGCATGTGGGAGCCAACATGGGTATCCAGATCCCGCTGTTGGTTATTGACCGGAGAGCCATCTCGGTCATGTCTACATGTCTCCCGAACCCGTAGGGTCTACACACTTAAGGTTCAGTGACGCTAGGGTTGTAGAGATATGAATATGCAGTAACCCGAAAGTTGTTCGGAGTCCCGGATGAGATCCCGGACGTCATGAGGAGTTCCGGAATGGTCCGGAGGTGAAGAATTATATATAGGAAGTGCTATTTCGGCAATCGGGAGAGTTTCGGGGGTCACCGGTATTGTACCGGGACCACCGGATGGGTCCCGGGGGTCCACCGGGTGGGACCACCCATCCCGGAGGGCCCCATGGGCTGAAGTGGGGAGGGGAACCAGCCCATAGTGGGCTGGTGCGCCCCCCTTGGCCCACCCCCTGCGCCTAGGGTTGGAAACCCTAGGGTGGGGGGCGCCCCACTTGCCTTGGGGGCCACTCCACCCTTGGCCGCCGCCCCCCCCCTTTGGGGAGCCTATATAAAGGGGGGAGGGAGGGGCAGCCGCACCCTTGACTCTTGGCGCCTCCCTCTCCCCTGCTACACCTCTCCCTCTCGCAGAAGAACGGCGAAGCCCTGCTACGGTGACTGCTGCATCCACCACCACGCCGTCGTGCTGCTGGATCATCATCAACCTCTCCTTCCCCCTTGCTGGATCAAGAAGGAGGAGACATCACGCTGACCGTACGTGTGTTGAACACGGAGGTGTCGTCCGTTCGGCGCTAGGATCTCCGGTGATTTGGATCACGTCGAGTACGACTTCCTCATCCCCGTTCTTTGAACGCTTCCGCGCGTGATCTACAAAGGTATGTAGATGCAATCTGATCACTCGTTGCTAGATGAACTCATAGATGGATCTTGGTGAAACCGTAGGAAATTTTTTGTTTTCTGCAATGTTCCCCAACAGTGACATCATGAGCTAGGTCTATGCGTAGTTCTTTTTGCATGAGTAGAACACAATTTGTTGTGGGCGTAGATGTTGTCAACTTTCTTGCCGCTACTAGTCTTATTTTGCTTCAACGGTATTGTGGGATGAAGTGGTCCGGACCAACCTTACACGTACGCTTACGTGAGACCGGTTCCACCGACTGACATGCACTAGTTGCATAAGGTGGCTGGCGGGTGTCTGTCTCTCCCACTTTAGTTGGAGTGGATTTGATGAAAAGAGTCCTTATGAAGGGTAAATAGAAGTTGAAAAATCACGTTGTGGCTTTAACGTAGGTAAGAAAACGTTCATGCTAGAACCCTCTTGCAGCCACGTAAAACTTGCAACAAGAATTAGAGGACGTCTAACTTGTTTTTGCAGCAAGTATTTTGTGATGTGATATGGCCAAAGTTGTGATGAATGATGAATGATATATATGTGATGTATGAGATGTTCATGCTATTGTAATAGGAATCACGACTTGCATGTCGATGAGTATGACAACCGGCAGGAGCCATAGGAGTTGTCTTTATTTTTGTATGACCTGCGTGTCATTGAGAAACGCCATGTAAATTACTTTACTTTATTGCTAAACGTGTTAGCCATAGTAGTAGAAGTAATAGTTGGCGAGCAACTTCATGGAGACACGGTGATGGAGATCATGATGATGGAGATCATGGTGTCAAGCCGGTGACAAGATGATCATGGAGCCCCAAGATGGAGATCAAAGGAGCTATGTGATATTGGCCATATCATGTCACTATTATTATTTGATTGCATGTGATGTTTATCATGTTTTTGCATCTTGTTTACTAAGAACGACGGTAGTAAATAAGATGATCCCTTATAATAATTTCAAGAAAGTGTTCCCCCTAACTGTGCACCGTTGCTACAGTTCGTTGTTTCGAAGCACCACGTGATGATCGGGTGTGATAGATTCCAACGTTCACATACAACGGGTGTAAGACAGATTTACACATGCAAACACTTAGGTTGACTTGACGAGCCTAGCATGTACAGACATGGACTCGGAACACAGAAGACCGAAAGGTCGAGCATGAGTCGTATAGAAGATACGATCAACATGAAGATGTTTACCGATGTTGACTAGTCCGTCTCACGTGATAATCGGACACGGCCTAGTTAACTCGGATCATGTTATACTTAGATGACTGGAGGGATGTCTATCTAAGTGGGAGTTCATTGAATAATTTGATTAGATGAACTTAATTATCATGAACTTAGTCTAAAATCTTTACAACATGTATTGTAGATCAAATGGCCAACGTTGTCCTCAACTTCAACGCGTTCCTAGAGAAAACCAAGCTGAAAGACGATGGCAGCAACTATACGGACTGGGTCCGGAACCTGAGGATCATCCTCATAGCTGCCAAGAAAGACTATGTCCTACAAGCACCGCTAGGTGAAGCACCTGCTCTCCCTGCAGAACAAGACGTTATGAACGCTTGGCAGACACGTACCGATGATTACTCCCTCGTTTAGTGCGGCATGCTTTACAGCTTAGAGACGGGGCTCCAAAAGCGTTTTGAGAGACACGGAGCATATGAGATGTTCGAAGAGCTGAAAATGGTTTTTCAAGCTCATGCCCGGGTCAAGAGATATGAAGTCTCCGACAAGTTCTTCAGCTGTAAGATGGAGGAAAACAGTTTTGTCAGTGAGCACATACTCACTATGTCTAGGTTACATAACCGCTTGACTCAGCTGGGAGTTAATCTCCCGGATGACGCGGTCATTGACAAAATCCTTCAGTCGCTTCCACCGAGCTACAAGAGCTTTGTGATGAACTTCAATATGCAGGGGATGGAAAAGACCATTCCTGAAGTATTTGCAATGCTGAAATCAGCAGAGGTTGAAGTCAAAAAGGAACATCAAGTGTTGATGGTGAATAAAACCACTAAGTTCAAGAAAGGCAAGGGTAAGAAGAACTTTAAGAAGGACGGCAAGGGAGTTGCCGCGCCCGGCAAGCAAGCTGCCGGGAAGAAGCCAAAGAATGGACCCAAGCCCGAGACTGAGTGCTTTTATTGCAAGGAAAGTGGTCACTGGAAGCGGAACTGCCCCAAATACTTAGCGGACAAGAAGGCCGGCAAAATGAAAGGTATATGTGATATACATGTAATTGATGTGTACCTTACCAGTACTCGTAGTAGCTCCTGGGTATTTGATACCGGTGCAGTTGCTCACATTTGTAACTCAAAGCAGGAGCTGCGGAATAAGCGGAGACTGGCGAAGAACGAGGTGACGATGCGCGTCGGGAATGGTTCCAAGGTCGATGTGATCGCCGTCGGCACGCTACCTCTACATTTACCTACGGGATTAGTTTTGAACCTCAATAATTGCTATTTAGTGCCAAGTTTGAGCATGAATATTGTGTCAGGATCTCGTTTAATACGAGATGGCTACTCATTTAAATCCGAGAATAATGGTTGTTCTATTTATATGAGAGATATGTTTTATGGTCATGCTCCGATGGTGAATGGTTTATTCTTAATGAATCTCGAGTGTAATGCTACACATATTCATAGTGTGAGTACCAAAAGATGTAAGGTTGATAATGATAGTCCCACATACTTGTGGCACAGCCGCCTTGGTCATATAGGTGTCAAACGCATGAAGAAGCTCCATGCAGATGGACTTTTAGAGTCTCTTGATTACAAATCATTTGACACATGTGAACCATGCCTCATGGGCAAAATGACCAAGACTCCGTTCTCAGGAACAATGGAGCGAGCAACCAACTTATTGGAAATCATACATACTCATGTGTGCGGTCCAATGAGTGTTGAGGCTCGCGGTGGTTATCGTTATGTTCTCACCCTCACTGATGACTTGAGTAGATATGGGTATGTCTTCTTAATGAAACACAAGTCTGAGACCTTTGAAAGGTTTAAGGAATTTCAGAGTGAGGTTGAGAATCAACGTGACAGGAAAATCAAGTTCCTGCGATCAGATCGTGGAGGAGAATACTTGAGTCACGAATTTGGCACACACTTAAGAAAATGTGGAATAGTTTCACAACTCACGCCGCCTGGAACACCTCAGCGTAATGGTGTGTCCGAACGTCATAATCGCACTCTATTAGATATGGTGCGATCTATGATGTCTCTTACCGATTTACCGCTATCATTTTGGGGCTATGCTTTAGAGACTGCCGCATTCACTTTAAATAGGGCTCCGTCGAAATCCGTTGAGACGACACCGTATGAATTATGGTTTGGGAAGAAACCTAAGCTGTCATTTCTAAAAGTTTGGGGATGCGATGCTTATGTCAAGAAACTTCAACCTGAAAAGCTCGAACCCAAGTCGGAAAAATGCGTCTTCATAGGATACCCTAAAGAAACTATTGGGTATACCTTCTACCTCAGATCCGAAGGCAAGATCTTTGTTGCCAAGAATGGATCCTTTCTAGAGAAAGAGTTTCTCTCGAAAGAAGTAAGTGGGAGGAAAGTAGAACTTGATGAAGTATTACCTCTTGAACCGGAAAGTGGTGCAACTCAAGAAAATGTTCCTGAGGTGCCTGCACCGACTAGAGAGGAAGTTAATGATGATGATCATGAAACTCCAGATCAAGTTGCTACTGAACTTCGTAGGTCCACAAGGACACGTTCCGCACCAGAGTGGTACGGCAACCCTGTCTTGGAAATCATGTTGTTAGACAACGGTGAACCTTCGAACTATGAAGAAGCGATGGCGGGCCCAGATTCCAACAAATGGCTTGAAGCCATGTAATCCGAGATAGGATCCATGTATGAAAACAAAGTATGGACTTTGACAGACTTGCCCGATGATCGGCGAGCGATAGAAAACAAATGGATCTTTAAGAAGAAGACGGACGCGGATGGTAATGTTACCATCTATAAAGCTCGACTTGTCGCTAAGGGTTATCGGCAAGTTCAAGGGGTTGACTACGATGAGACTTTCTCTCCCATAGCGAAGCTGAAGTCCGTCCGAATTATGTTAGCAATTGCCGCATACTATGATTATGAGATATGGCAAATGGACGTCAAAACGGCATTCCTTAATGGTTTTCTTAAGGAAGAATTGTATATGATGCAGCCGGAAGGTTTTATCGATCCTAAGAATGCTGACAAGGTGTGCAAGCTCCAACGCTCGATTTATGGGCTGGTGCAAGTATCTCGGAGTTGGAACATTCGCTTTGATGAGATGATCAAAGCATTTGGGTTTATGCAGACTTATGGAGAATCCTGCGTTTACAAGAAAGTGAGTGGGAGCTCTGTAGCATTTCTCATATTATATGTAGATGACATACTTTTGATGGGAAATGATATAGAACTTTTGGACAGCATTAAGGCCTACTTGAATAAGAGTTTTTCAATGAAGGACCTTGGAGAAGCTGCTTATATATTAGGCATCAAGATCTATAGAGATAGATCAAGACGCCTCATAGGTCTTTCACAAAGCACATACCTTGATAAGATATTGAAGAAGTTCAATATGGATCAATCTAAGAAGGGGTTCTTGCCTGTGTTGCAAGGTGTGAAATTGAGCTCAGCTCAATGTCCGACCACGGCAGAAGATATAGAAGAGATGAATGTTTTTTTTGACTGAACACTGTGAGGCAACAGCCCCATAGCCTTTTATTAAAACTTGGCCAAACAAAACAAATACAAGGAGTTTAAAAGGTAAGGCTAACTAGGAGACAGGGGAACCTACCTATATCTGTACAAATATACAAATATACAAATATACAACAGCATATGCCACAAGATTAAGGCAAAGCATGAATCCAGTCTAGGAGAGGTTGCTTGATAGAGGCCTTCATCCTATAGGAGTGCAGAGTAATGTCATGGATGAATTTGGCTTTCCATCTGCCAAAGCTTGGCCTAATATGCCTGAAGATCCTGTCATTCCTTGTGGTCCAAATGCTCCAGGCAGCAAGGTAGACTACTTCAAAAAAGAAAGGATGGTTGAAACTTCTCTTGCCAGAATGCATTCACGAGGAGTTAGCCCAGCATACCAGTTAATTTGCAGATAATTCCAAACCCTGGTGCTGAAAGAGCAGTGGAAAAAAAGATGATTTCTGTCTTCATGCAAGTGGGCTATGCACAGTGGACATGAGTTATCATCCTCCTGTGATCTCCAATGTCTTCGTAGCAACATATCCCTCGTATTGAGTCTATCATTCAGCATGAGCCAGGCAAAAACTTTTATTTTCATAACACACTTACTCTTCCATATCCATTTACAGGGATCATCATCAGGTAAGTGAGCATGGGCCATAATGTAAAAACTCTTGGCAGAGTATTGACCATTACCAGGTGTCCATGACCAAGTGTCAGGTTCAAGGGGCCTCCTTTGCAGTGTGGATAGATGAGATGTTAGAGACATCAGTTCATCCATTGCTTCCTGGGACAATGGCAGTTGGAAGTAGGTTGAAATATCAAAATCCTCAATGAAATCTCTGACTGAAATCTTATCATCCAGTGTGAATGAAAACAACCTAGGAAATCTCTCTTTAATTGGTTGGTGGCTTCCACCTAAGATCCATGTATCATGCCAAAAGAGAGAGCTATTTCCATCATTGATTGTAATAATACAGTGATTTCTGTAGGTGTCATGTAGTTTCATGATGTCTCTCCACCAAAAGTATCCACATTGAACTGTTGCATGAGGAACCACTCCATCATAGTAGGTGTCCCAGATCAAGGAAACCCATGGTATATCAGCCCTATTGTAAAACTTGTGTAGGTGTTTGGTAAGAAGGGCCTTGTTCTGGATTGCAAGGTTTATTATGCCCATGCCTCCCTTATCTTTTGGTTTACAAACCATTGGCCAGGCAGCTAATGACTGTTTAGGTGTATCAGAGTTTCCCCTCCATAAGCATTGCCTCATAATTCTCTCAAGCTGTTTAATGATAGTAGCTGGCAAGCTAAGACTGCAAAGGAAATATATTGGCAAGGAGGTAAGAACAGACACTAGCAGTTGTAGTCTAGCCCCCTGGGAGAGGAGGGAGGAGCTAGCAGAGAGTCTTCTTTCCACTCTATCTACCACAGGCACTAGGTCTTGAACTCTTGGTTTTGTGGTGCCCACAGGTAGGCCTAGGTAGGTAAAAGGAAGGGACCCAACCTGACATCCAAAAATTGCTGCCAATCTATTAGTTTCTTCCCCTATGCCTCAACCATAGGGTCTATTATGTATGCCATGCTGTGTACCAGACCTGATGTAAACCTTGCCGTAAGTTTGGTAGGTAGGTACCAAAGTAATCCCGGCAAGGAACACTGGACAGCGGTCAAGAATATCCTGAAGTACCTGAAAAGGACTAAGGAAATGTTTCTCGTTTATGGAGGTGACGAAGAGCTCGTCGTAAAGGGTTACGTCGATGCTAGCTTCGACACAGATCTGGATGACTCTATGTCACAAACCGGATACGTCTATATTTTGAATGGTGGGGCAGTAAGCTGGTGTAGTTGCAAGCAGAGCGTCGTGGCGGGATCTACATGTGAAGCGGAGTACATGGCGGCCTCGGAGGCAGCACATGAAGCAATCTGGGTGAAGGAGTTCATCACCGACCTAGGAGTTATACCCAATGCGTCGGGGCCGATCAAGCTCTTCTGCGACAACACTGAAGCTATTGCAGTTGCCAAGGAGCCCAGGTTTCACAAGAAGACTAGGCACATCAAGCGTCGCTTCAACTCCATCCGTGAAAATTTTCAAGATGGAGACATAGAAATTTGTAAAGTACATACGGATCTGAATGTCGCAGATCCGTTGACTAAACCTCTTCCTAGGGCAAAACATGATCAACACCAGAACTCTATGGGTGTTCGATTCATCACAATGTAACTAGATTATTGACTCTAGTGCAAGTGGGAGACTGTAAGTGCATCTAGTGCCACCCCTAGTTGGTTTTGGAGTATTGACGACAAACCTAGTTGAGGGACTAATGTGTTTGTGAGAATTGCAGGATAACACAGGTAGAAGTCCCTCATTGATTCGGTTTTACTACCAGAGATGACCCCTAAAAATGTACGAAGACTTTGAAGCCAATCGTGGTATATGAAGATATTCACATTGAAGACTATGACAAGAGAAGACACCACGTGAAGCCTATGGAACACGAAGACTTAGATCCTTCGTAGTTCTTTTTCATTTGTGTCGAGTCATAGGAACCACCGTACTGTTAAGTGGGGTCCAAGAGAACCAGTCAGAATGACTGAAGTGATGCCTAATTCAAAACCTATGTCTTCGAGCGAAGACTATGAGAGCAAATCTTGTCCAGAGTCGGACAAGTCAGCTTTACTTGTAGCCCAAGTAAAGTTGCCGTGTGAGTTCGAAATCTGACCGTTGGAACACGTGTCAGTTCCTTAGTGACCCAGGGTCATTTCAGACAAATCAGGTCGGGTTGCCCAGTGGCTATAAATAGCCCACCCCCTACAACCATAAACGGTTGGCTGCTCAGATTTCAGTGCACGGCTTTTGTCGTTTGAGAGCAACCCACCTCGAAGCCTTTGAGAGAAAATTCCTAGCGAGGAGAAAAGCCCTAACCACCCAGAGCCAGAGAGAATTGGGCATCACTTAAGTCTTCTTGTCTGAGTGATCTGAAGACTTATTACACTTGAGGACTGTGCATCCTCCAGCCGGTTAGGCGTCGCGTTCTGAGCATCCAAGAGACATTGTGGATTGCCGGTGAACGAAGTCTGTGAAGGTTTGGGAGTCTACCTTGAAGACTTACCTAAGTGATTGGGCGAGGTCTGTGTGACCTTAGCTCAAGGAGAATACGGTGAGGACTGGGTGTCCTGAGCTGCGTGTTCAGGACTGGGTGTCCGGGACTGTGTGTCCTTTGGTTTAAATACCTAGCTGCTCCAACCAGACGTACAGTTGTCACAGCAACTGGAACTGCTCCAACAAATCATTGTCTTCAACGAGTCACTGGTTTCATCTTCACTTCCTTTTACTTACTGTCACTCAGTGTGAAGCCATTGCATGCTTGCTCTATCTTTTGTCTTCACAACGTAACTGTATGATTTGTTTGGCTTCATAACTTCTTCCTACCTGATCCTTATTACACTGCAGCTACCTGTCATTGTGCTTTCACTCTATTGAATACTTGACCATGGTTTGCCTAGTGTAATCTAACTTTCGCTGCATAGTGATAGGCATATCTCTACTGTTTGTCTTCATAACCTTCACGTTCTGAAGACTTTCATAAAAATCGCCTATTCACCCCCCCTCTAGTCGATATAACGCACTTTCAGAGACTGTTGGAAATATGCCCTAGAGGCAATAATAAAAGGATTATTATTATATTTCCTTGTTCATGATAATTGTCTTTTATTCATGCTATAATTGTGTTATCCGGAAATCGTAATACATGTGTGAATACATAGACACCAACATGTCCCTAGTAAGCCTCTAGTTGACTAGCTCGTTGATCAATAGATAGTCATGGTTTCCTGACTATGGACATTGGATGTCATTGATAACGAGATCACATCATTAGGAGAATGATGTGATGGACAAGACCCAATCCTAAACATAGCACAAGATCGTATAGTTCGTTTGCTAGAGTTTTTTCAATGTCAAGTATCTTTTCCTTAGATCATGAGATCGTGTAACTCCCGGATACCGTAGGAGTGCTTTGGGTGTACCAAACGTCACAACGTAACTGGTGACTATAAAGGTATACTACGGGTATCTCCGAAAGTGTCTGTTGGGTTGACATGGATCAAGACTGGGATTTGTCACTCCGTATGACAGAGAGGTATCTCTGGGCCCACTCGGTAATGCATCATCATAATGAGCTCAAAGTGACCAAGTGTCTGGTCACGGGATCATGCATTACGGTATGAGTAAAGTGACTTGCCGGTAACAAGATTGAACGAGGTATTGGGATACCAACGATCGAATCTCGGGCAAGTAACGTACTGATTAACAAAGGGAATTGTATACGGGGTTGCTTGAATCCTCGACATCGTGGTTCATCGGATGAGATCATCGAGGAGCATGTGGGAGCCAACATGGGTATCCAGATCCCGCTGTTGGTTATTGATCGGAGAGCCATCTCGGTCATGTCTACATGTCTCCCGAACCCGTAGGGTCTACACACTTAAGGTTCAGTGACGCTAGGGTTGTAGAGATATGAATATGCAGTAACCCGAAAGTTGTTCGGAGTCCCGGATGAGATCCCGGACGTCACGAGGAGTTCCGTAATGGTCCGGAGGTGAAGAATTATATATAGGAAGTGCAGTTTCGGCCATCGGGAGAGTTTCGGGGGTCACCGGTATTGTACCGGGACCACCGGATGGGTCCCGGGGGTCCACCGGGTGGGACCACCCATCCCGGAGGGCCCCATGGGCTGAAGTGGGGAGGGGAACCAGCCCATAGTGGACTGGTGCGCCCCCCTTGGCCCACCCCCTGCGCCTAGGGTTGGAAACCCTAGGGTGGGGGCGCCCCACTTGCCTTGGGGGCCACTCCACCCTTGGCCGCCACCCCCCTAGGAGATCCCATCTCCTAGGGCCGGCGCCCCCCTTTGGGGAGCCTATATAAAGGGGGGAGGGAGGGGCAGCCGCACCCTTGACTCTTGGCGCCTCCCTCTCCCCTGCTACACCTCTCCCTCTCGCAGAAGAACGGCGAAGCCCTGCTACGGTGACTGCTGCATCCACCACCACGCCGTCGTGCTGCTGGATCTTCATCAACCTCTCCTTCCCCCTTGCTGGATCAAGAAGGAGGAGACGTCACGCTGACCGTACGTGTGTTGAACACGGAGGTGCCGTCCGTTCGGCGCTAGGATCTCCGGTGATTTGGATCACGTCGAGTACGACTTCCTCATCCCCGTTCTTTGAACGCTTCCGCGCGTGATCTACAAAGGTATGTAGATGCAATCCGATCACTCGTTGCTAGATGAACTCATAGATGGATCTTGGTGAAACCGTAGAAAATTTTTTGTTTTCTGCAGCGTTCCCCAACACTTATATAGTATCTAGCTTTTGTTTTATACATAGTTTTTCTCTCGTAAGCTCCGTCACACCTACAAATTGTTCCTACCTTCGCCACTGTCCGTATCACGCAGATTCGGCAAGGTATTCCGACGTATCCCCCCCCCCCCCGGCCAAACCATCTGATCCGGCATGGCGATTTTTTGATTTTTTTGGTGGCGATTTGAGTTGGAATAGAAGGAGGGAAGTACATAAGAGTACCGAGAGGATAGTTCTAATGTTATTGCTCAACCCTCTCAAGATGCATCTGTGTGATTTCTCTCTTTTCTCATAATAAGTTGCATGCATATAAGTAACCAGTTGGCTAGTTTGTTGCCATAGTTGCACAGAAATGCAGATGTAGTTGGATTACGCATATACAAATCTCAGTTGGCTAGTCAACTTATGAAGTTGCACAGTGAGGCTAACCAGTTGCACAAACGATGGTATCCAGATGGATTCACTGTGTAAACCATGTTCAAGCAGTATGTGTGTTTTTTTGTTGCATACTCATGTGTGCTCCGTTGTCACAAGTGTATGCATTCATACATGAGTTTGCAAATCAAAGCAGTACATATCCTAGCTGGCTTAGTCACACTTATGCAGTTGTACGGGGAAGGGCTATATAGTTGTAGAGGAGAGGTGTGTTTGCTTTTTCATCATTTTTCATTTATCCTTGTAGCAGTTTTGTTTTGCAATTATAATAACTATTTTTGGGGGGTTTTCCTGACCATGTTCTGTGTTTTGTTTGTTCTATGCAGGGGCCTGTAAACAATTATTCTCGGCGGAACTCGAAACAACCCGCCAAGCGGCAGCCGCGTCATGCTGATATCAATGGGGAGGAAGAGGATGATGAGGTAAGTATCGTGCAAGGTTTTTGATTCAACGAGTTGTTCTGGGGTAGCGACTCTTGACGAGTCATGTTGTGCCGATCGACTAGTCTTGACTAGTCGAGGTGTTTGAGTCGACTTCTAGTTATGACTCATTGACTAGTCGTGACTATTCGTTCGACTCGAAAACAGGGGTATCCAGCAAGCAGTGTCGGTGCATTTCCTTTTTTTGCACACACACAAGTAACTTTTTCCATGCATCCTTTAGGTTGGTGACCCATTCTGCTTCGTGAAACGGCGGAAACGAAAGGCGACCATGTAGGTTGGAGTTGTAGCTGGAGTTGGCACACCGTCTGCAGCATGCTGAGGTAACATGAAATGGCATTAGGATTTTTTTTCTACACAAAGAAACCTGGGATATTATTTTTTACACAGTTGCACAAGAACCAGCTAGGTGTTGGCATCCTGAACTTTTATAGTTGCACAAGAATCAATTAGGAGTTGGTATCCTCAACTTTTCAAATAGTTGCACAATAGTATCATACGAGTTGGCATCCTCGACTTTCATAGTTGCACCAGAACCATTTGGGAGTTGGCAGTCTCAACTTTTTGTATAGTATCATAACAATATCACATGACTTGGCATCCGCAACTATTTTAGTTGCACAAGAACCAATCAGGAGTTGGCATCCCCAATTTTCTTAATAGTTGCACAACAGTGCCACATGAGTTGGCAACTTCAACTTCTTTAGTTGCACAAGAACCATTCAGTAGTTGACGTCCTCATGTGTTCACATCCATATGATTTTCTAGGTTTGCAGATGCACTTGAATATAGTTACACTACTTATTTGGAAGATTATAATATGTTTTCTTGTGTTTAGATAGGCTAAATTCATCATGTTCCTCGGTTCAAAATTCATTACATAGGTGCACAAACATGCAACATGATTTGCATGCAAGAGTACATGCAGTTGCACAAAATAGATGATGTAGTTGCACAACAGCCGACATAAAGTTTATTTTTGGAATTTTGCATACAGATTTTTAGCTAAAACGAAAATGAATCTGAAATTATCTGAGTTGTCATCTTCTACTTTTATATGAGTTGAAGATGCCAACTACTAAAATTCAAACCCCACAACTGATGGATATGGGAGTGTTGTCAGTTGCACACTTGTATTGGTTAAGTTGCACAAATACAAGCCAGAGTTGGTTCATTTTTTCTCAAGCTTCTTTTTTTGTTGCATCATGTGCAAGTTTTATAGGTTATGGGGGTGTATGAACTGATATAGATTTGTGCACACAATTCTAAGCTACAAAGTCACATATACTACTGTGTGGAAAGATCAAAGGAAAAAAACACATATACTTCTTGTCTAGTTGGTAGTTATATTTTCATAGTACCTACCATATGCTTTTTTCTTCTTCTTTTGCTACAGTGGCACTGGTTATTCTGCATTATGTGTGAAATAAGACTATATGTGCTCTCATATATATATTTTGCATATTTTCTGCGTTTTGTTGCACACATTGCTGTAAAAGTTGGCTTGTCTTATGATCTAGTTGCACAAAAATTAGTTAATGTTGCACAGGTACCGGATCTCCCCATTTTTTAACCTGTTTGTGTTGTCTTCAAGTATGGAGAAACTACTTTTCAAAGAGAAAATTGGCGTGGGGGTGAAAGGGAAAGTCAAGGAGGGAGGATCTGGATAGGAGGAGAAAAGGATCAACCTCTTTTTTCACCCTTGTTGGTGTTGCTTGGTACTTTCCAATCTGTCCTCCCTCTTTCTTCTTTTTATCGCAGCAAATTGTTCCAGACCATTGTTATTTCACCTTGATTCATCTGCCATGCCAGCTCTGGCGATGGAGATTTAGAACTGGGAGCCCCATGTTTCATGGGGAAGAAGGTGAGGGCAGGAAGGGGCATGGGGAGAAGAGGTTGGTGGCCAGGAGGGCGTGAGAGCTTCAGGATGGGAGGAAAGGGCACGTGATGGCCTAGGGACCGCTTCTAGTATGTGGTTTGTTGGATTGGCACGGGTCTGTAGCTACTGGTGAAGGGCTTTCCTTTTCTGGGACGAGGGGACCGAATCTTTTATTTTCTGGTGGGCGCTCGAAAACGCTAGGGAGCAGTCGGCCGCTCCCTAGACGCTTTCTTTTTTTTTCCCGCTTCGGCTCGACCGATCAGATAATGGATGCCGTGAACATTCCCGAGCGCCCGTATCCAGTGCGCGTACCAGTACCAGATTCATCAACACATTCGCAAAAAAGAAAAGAAAAAAGGGGAAACAGATTCATCAAGTCCAGCGCATGAAAGCACGTCGCAGGGCTCCTATGATTATCCGGTGATGTAGTATTCATCAACCATTTGTCTGTTCTTATCCTAAAAAAACATCTGTCGTGTTCTCTTCTTTTGAACTGGAGTACCGACTGAAATATGCGTAAGTGAATTATTTCGCAAAGAAAAAAAATGCACAGGTGGTGGTGGTGGTACGTACTTTGGCCGCTGCCTGAGCTGGATTCATCGAATCAGGCGCTGCGACAGATTGCGGGAGAGTATTTAGTCCCCTTTCCACCCAGACGGAACATGCGTCACCGATGACCCTCCATCGAACTGTCTGGTGCAGCGTAGTAGCCAGCTGTGAAGCAACACGGCAGTATTCTACTGCGTCTTTCTCTGTAATCAGTTCAATCAGCACACACTAGCCACTACTACACATATCTAATATCTAAGCAGTTCAATCAGCACACACTGCTAGATATTTCTAATCAGTTCGATCAGCGCACCCTACTGGATATCCTTTTTGCAGAAAAATCACACTGCGCTGCTGGATATTTTGCCTGGAAGCAGGGCAACTCTACAGTGCACCGTCGTCGGCGGTTATCATCCATCGCTGCTTAACTTAACTACGTCGTGGATAAGCACGAGTACAAGATTTATTTTATTTTATTTTCGTTAGTTGAAGATCGACGAGGATTGCTTCCCGTTCTCGCCCTCTCGATCGCCTCCAGCGTAGTTGCAAAAGCAGAAGGCGACACCCCTTCGCGCCCCGCCTCGCCCACTTGCTCCAGACCAAACGGAGCAGCTATCATCATGGGGCCTCGCCCTGACTTTCCCCCCCTCGAATTATGGGGGATTGATTGGTTCATGTTGCCGCTCCACCTGGGAAACGGAAAATCCCCGTGTTTGTTTAATGGCGCGGTTTTGGAGTCTCGAGGGCCGGCTCTTTCTGCCATTGTTTCTTTCTTGACTCATGTTTCGGTTAGGCTACTTCTTGGAGAAGTAGTATACATTGATCAAAGAGGTGTACATTTTGAGTTTCACAACTTCCATTATGCTCAATCACAAGGGTGTAATTTTTTTTAGAGTGAATTCTGGTTTTTACCCTCTATTTTGATGTTTTTGACACTAATTACTCTATTTAGCAGGATTTCATCCATTTTACCCTATTTAGCAAAAGTTTTGCCACAATTTACCCATTTTAAAATTTTGCGAGCATTCTGATGAGCAGGTCCCAATTGTTAGGTCCACCTAGCATGCCCCATCAACAGTTTTTACCTACCTATTTTTCTCCACGTTGAACCAGTCCTCGCAGCTTCGCTTGATTGGGCTGGCCTGATATGATCGCCAGAGCAAGTCGCTCGCGTCCAATGCACAAGGCGTAAGTTGGGCCGCACCACTCTGGCCTCCAATATTCATAGCACACATTGTTCGCCTTCCTTCGAATCACACACACACTGCAAACAAAGAAAAAAAAAGAATTTCAACAATATTCAAAATGGTGAAAAAACATTAAATCAATGTACGTCAGTTATAGATGGGTAATATGTATACACATGATCTTCTAATAAGCATTTTAATTCTGTCTGAATCAAACGCCTCACCGGCCAATGCATGAGTCAGGAAAACTTCATAATACACATATGATGGAGATGGTCAAAATCATGTGGAATGGGGTACGACGTGAGGGCTTGCTTGTTCACCAACCTCGCTGATTTGTTGGACGAGCGGCCCCCATAGATCTGCAACCGAGCACAACCTGATGGGGGCTTGTACATGGACGCGCCCACGCCGACGTCGGCGAGCTTGATGGAGCCGGATTACATGGGGTCATTTCTTGCCTTGATGTCGCGTCCAGACGTCGGCGAGATTGACGGAGCCGGATTCCACGGGGTCATTTCTTGCCTTGATGTCACGACCATATATAACGCCGCTCGAGGAGGTATGAAATCACGCCGCTGCCGTTGCCTGACAATCCCTAACCATAAGTTCGAGCGAGCCTGATGGGTACGTGTGGGCAGAAGCCTGGACGGGCGATGCAATCTATTAGGCGTGAGTAAGGAGCGTGGTCGACTCAGGCATTATGCGTTGGACGAGACGCAAGTGACCTCCATCGGACCGGTCCGGTCGGGAGAAGCCGTGAGGACTGGTTCACGAGAGAGAAAAATAAGCAGGAAAAAATCATCGATGTGGCATGCCAGCTAGACTTCATAATTGGGACCTGTCTGCCAGAACACTCATAAAATTTTAAACAGGGTAAATCGTGGCAGAACTTTTGTTAAATGGGGTAAAATTGATGAAATTTCGCTAAATGGGGTAAGTAGTGTCAAAAATGTCAAAATAGGGGGTAAAAACCGGAATTCACTCTTTTTTTTACCACACGCACTCTGACAGTGACAAAATATAACCCTACGACTCAGAACGAACCACGACGACCCGATACTAGCACGGTTCCGCTTTGATCCACTAGGGCGAGTTGCACCGAGCAGAGGAGGAAGGGACTATCTATCATTCCAGGCCAAATTGCAGCGCCCAGTTGCTCCGAGCTTATCTTCCTCTCTCGGCCCATCCAAATATCTATCCAATTGGAGCCGTCGCCGAGGTTTGCTTTGCCTGATTGCTCGCTCGCACGCTCGATAGGCATCGCACTCCATTGCCATCACCACCTTGCACCGTGCACCAGTGAAAGGCGGGCTCCTGTTGCTGTCGCGTCCATGCACTTGCTGGCCAATCCATTGCACTTGCGCATTGTCTTCCACGATCGTGCGCCCGGGGGCTGGCGGGCGGGGCCTAGCTGACCAGCTGCTGCGCGCGCGGCGCCATGGCCACCTGCTCCACCGGCGCGGCGGGGTACCACGCGTGGGCCGGCCGGCTCAGCTGCGAGGGCGGCGGCACCAGCGCCATGGCCATCGACGCGGCCGCGGCCTCGCCCCTCTTCCTCCTTTTCGGGGACCCGGAGGAGGAGGACGAGGATGACGAGTCCGAGGTCGCGGGCTCGGGCGACGGCCGCTTGTCCCCGGCGGCCGCGGCCGCGGCGTGCGCGGCGGCGATCTCGGAGCCGATGCGGAGCGGGAAGTTGAGGAGCGCGCGGGAGCCGCGCATGCGGTACGCGGCGCGGTCGTAGGCCACGGCGGCGTCCTCGGCGGTGTCGTAGGTGCCGAGCCACACGCGCGCGCCGTTCTTGGCCGGGTCCCGGATCTCCGCCGCGAACTTGCCCCACGGCCGCTGCCGCACCCCGCGGTAGTGCTTGCCCCTCGCCACCGCGGCGGCCGCCTCGCCCATGAACGCCGCGCCCTCCTCCTCGCCCTCGCCCGGGGACGTGGCGGGGGGCGTCTCCGGCTCGAGGAAACCGAAGCAGGACGGGCCGTCGCACGCGTAGGCAGAGTCCGGGGAAGGCAGGAGGGGCTCCGGCTTGACGGCGGCGAAGGAGCCGTCGGGGAGCCAGCCGCAGGAGAAGGCGTCGCGGAGGGCGCCGTAGACGACCATGTCGTCGGAGTCGTCGGCGCGGAACGGGAGCGACTCGCTCCACTGGTCCGCCACCAGGCTCCCGAAGCTGGCGCTGCGGCAGTAGGCCGGCCGCTGCCGCCTCGCCTCCGCCACCGGCGCCGCCGCGGCCGCCGTGTCCTCCATGAGGTGCTGCCGGATGCTGTCGAGCACCAGCGCCTCCGAGGCCGGGTTCAGCAGCATCCTCGCCGTGGCCTGTTGTCTCCCGGGGTTGGGTTGGGTCTGTACTCCGTAGGCTGTAGCTGAGCCGATCAGTGTGTGTGAACCGGGGGCGCCGAGTCGAATGGTGTGATCGGGCCGGGGTGGCGGGTTATATAGTGGGGAGGCCGGTCCTGGTTCGTTGAACTTTCCCGCCCCGGATTCACGTGACGGAATGGGTTTCCATCCACGAGTAAAATAATCTAGAAGAGGGCCAGATAGGTTTCGCCAAAATTTAGTTAAGTGGGAGGAGTATTTTACGGGGAGGCTGCCGCTGCCCTCGCCTTTTGCGCTCTCTCCTGCCGCTGGCTCATCATGTCTCGTTTTTGTTGGGTAGCCCCGTGCAGGTAGGGGGTGACGTCAGTGCTGAGCTCGCCGCCCCGCCGGGCCGCTACTGTTGGGGGCGATGGTGAGGCGGGGGCATGCGCAGGCGCGATTTTCATATTCCCGTGCCTTCTGGATCGCTCGCTGCTCGGGCGGTGCAAGTGCAACCTCTGCGTTGCTTTGGCCTTTGGACATATTCTCGGATTATCGTTGTTATTATTCAGATGATGAGCTTGTTCTTTGATACTCCTCCTATATCATTGCTTGGTCCGCAGAATCGCTTCTCTTGTCAACTGCATTTCCCATCCGAAATCCAATCTTTTATTCCCCTGTGTATATGTACTTCACTTCTCTTGTCGCCTTGCTATCCGAAGGCTGCTTGCACCGCGAGCGTGCACTTTGTTCACCCTTCACCGTGTCCTTCTCGATTGCTGCCCGGCCGGTGCAACCTCTGCATTACTTTGTGCCGAGGGAATTGTACAAACCACCCACCATTTTATTGAGGCTAATGTTGCATAAAACAACTATTACATAGGTTTGTTGTGAAAGACACCATATAATGGTGTAATATATTGTAAATATGTCTAATCTAGTGTTTAGATACATTGATGTAATTTCAGACAAATAGGTCACACATGTAAGGGCAGTTTCAACCGGCCGATGCAAATGAACGTGATTTTTGTTTGCTCTTTATCCGTTTGGTCAGCCAAACAGATGTGCGTGTTTGGTTTTAGATTTGGGTCGGTCGGTGCACCCACCATAGCCGACACATTTGTCCAATAAAACAAAATTAAACATTAAAACCGCCGACCAAAGTCCACTTCAAACATAACGTAAAACACAAGGTCAAAAAAAAACATAACATAAAACATAATAAAAACAAAAAAGCCTCACAGTCATCCTCGCCCACACCACTAAGTGTTGTCATCATCGTTGGAGCGGGTGAGGTCGAAGAACTCCGACGGCTATGTCCAGGGGAACGCCGTCTGGTAGGCCGCCAACGCGGCCTCCTCCGACGGGGCTGCCTCGCGCCGCGCACGCCTCTTCCTCCTGCTCCCGCTGCTCCACCCCCTCACGCGCCCAGTGCTGCTCATCGGCCCGCTCCTCCTCTAGCACGCGGTGACGCCACTGCTCACTCACCACCTCCTCCTCCGACGCACCGAGACACACCGGCGGCGTGCTGACTCTCCTGCACGACGAGCTGCCATCGCGTATGTCTCGGTGGCTGCGGGCGGTGCCGCCACGAGCGCATGTGGTGCCGGTGGCGATGGCAATAGCGGGCAGACGCAATCGCCGGCCGCGGATGGAGCGCTTCCTCCAGACCATGTGTGTGAGACTAGTGGTGGTTGTGTTGGCCATACGACAACTACTTTGCTGTGGTGGCCACATAGCAACTACATGGATGCTAAAATCTAATGGCAACAATATCTACCATGTGTTTTGGTGCCGGTGATCACATGCCGAACTTCGTTCATTCAATTTTGGTTCAAAATTTAGCAATTTCAAAAGATGTGAAAAAATTGTAGTAAATTTCACATGTCTACACTACCATTCTGGGAAAGTTTTACCCCATTTGGACCAATGGTTTGCTAGATGGTGGAAGTGTTAGTTAGCTCATACTATTTTTTGGTTTAAATTTTGACATTTTCAGAAAAATGCGAAACAATTCCAGTAAATACTACATGTATTCAATATTAATTTGGGAAAGTTTCAACTCAATTTGACCACGGGCTTGGGAGATAATGACGGTCTAATATGTCTGCTGATGTGGCCTGTTTTTACTGCCACATGTGCACTTACGAGGGGGACTCATTTATCTGGAATTATGTCAATGTATCCAAATAGTAAATTAATCCTAACTGCAATGTATTACATCAATATGAGATGTTTTCTGCAATAAATCCGTATAGTACTCCCTCAATTCTAAAATATAGTGCGTTCGCGCTTTCCGAGGTCCAACTTTGACCATAAATTTAACTAACGAGACCAACTGCGGCGAGAGAAAAAATTATATAATTAAAATCTTTTTTCGAATACGAATTCACTGATATAATTTTTGCTCCCGCCGCAATCGGTCTTGGTAGTTAAATTTACGGTCAAAGTTGAAGCACCTAGATAGAGAAAGCACTATATTGTGGAATGGAGGGAGTAGATGTTTTGTGCATACTAGACCCAATATAGTGATGGCTGTGCAATTCCCACTTACTTTGGCCTTTGGGCATAATTCTCGGATATTATTCGGATGAACTCGTTCTTTTATCTGTCATTGTTTTGTCGAGAGCTCTGCAGAATCGCTTCTCTTGTCAACTGCATTTCACGTCAGAAATCCCTTACTTTATTCCCTCGTGTACTGCAATTTTCACTTCTCTTGTCACCTTTCTATCTCAAAGAGTGCTACTACGTGATTGTTTATTGTAATCGTTTCCAAATCGCCATGCCTTTCCAAATTGCAGGAAGAAAAACCCAGGAAAAAAGGAGACAAGTCTGAACCCTGACAAGACGATGGATCCGTATTGAATGCAAGTGGACCTCAAGCTTGCCGTCAGAGGAAGAAATTGCGTAGAAGTCATGCGGTGCAATGCTCCTGGACACGCCCCTTGCGCCCGCGCACATGACGATAAAGACCGTTTCGTTTCTAGGGCCCCAACCCGCGAGAAAAGCATCGTGAATTTTTATACTTGCACGAGGAGTACTTTCTTTTTCTTCAGTGCCAAGAGTAGGGTTTGCTACCACAACCAAATATCATCATGTGACCTTAAGTTCAGTGTTTTTCACGCAGATTGAACCAGAAGTCGCCCGGTTTAACTTTTAGGCCTTCTTTGATCTGAAGGAATTCATATGAATTTTAGTGGATAGGATTTTTATAGGATTTTTTTTCCTTTAGAATTTTTTGGTTCATAGGAATAGATTCCTATTCCTACATAGGATTGGTTCTTTTCCTTCACATTTCATAGGAAAATAAAAATGAGCGTAGACTCAATAGAAAAATTCCTTTGGTGTCAACCAAGTGACCTTTCATTTCCTATTCCTATTCATAGGATTTGAGATATATGCCATCTCATTTCTTACAAAAATCCTATTCCTATGATAATCCTATCCTATGAACCAAAAGAGGCCTTACCCGCCGAGACAATTATCTGCTTGTTATCACGGGAATGTGGCGAGATAAAATAAGTTGTCGTGATTTCCTTGGGACCTTGACCACGGCGGGTGAACGAGCTTGCTGCCCGTAGAAGTCATCGGAGTGAAATGAAATAGAGAAACGGCTTGGTGGCGCTCGACCGTGACGTGCCTGTCCTTGTCGTTTAGGATGCCTTCCAGTCTAGATAAGATCAGCAGCGATTGGGTTTTCAAACTTGCGTTTCTACTGCTCGAGCGGGCGGTCATGCCATTGACGGGATGTTTAGCTGCGCTGATAATGATTCGGCACCTCGTCGTGCTTATCGAAGGTCGACGCTCGTGCTTTTGTTTTCTAATGAGACGTTGATCGGTGAATATTAGGCCCGTTAACCGTGGTAATTAATTCCTGCATGCTAAATTACCTCAGTTTTTCAGTACTGCGGTTTTTTTTTTGGCAATACTTTGCTGTCGAACTTTGCCTAGCTCCCCGCACGGGGAACAGTTTGATGCCAAGATTTGCTCTGGAACCTCACGGTTTCATACTACCTTGCAGCCTCAGCTAGGCCACGGTTCAAGCTGTCGCGCACTTCCGCCATCTGCTTCCAACACAGCGTCCACAAGCCACAGGTTACCGGCTTAAGATAAAATAACATAAGGAGTTGGACTGGTCAAAGGTCAAGCCGGACTTTGACCGTGGACCGGGAGAGGATCACGGGTCCCACATGGTGGCTCGATCGGCCGATCATCGATCAGACCAGACCGGTCACGGTCGCACCACGCACGCACGGATGCAAAGGAGCCGGAAGAAAAGTCCGTCTGCCCTGCCTTGCCTTGCCTTGCGTGCGAGATATGCTTTCAAAGTCCACGTCCCGAGCAGATGCAGAGCACACCTTCTCGGCTCCTTCCTTTCTTGTTGCTTCCTTCCTTCTAGAAGCAGCAGTAGGGGTAGCACTTCGGAAGCTCCCGGCATCGACAACAATGGCACAGAGTTTCTGCAGGCTAGCAGCCTAGCACCGGGCACCGGACTGTGTCGTTCCTACTCTGGCATTTCCTGGCCAGCCCAACGCCTGCCCTGCCGTCCGATCTACTGTATAATGTAAAACAAACGGATGTAAAACCCACGTAATCGTCAGCCAAAAGAGTAGTACAACAGTTGAGCCGACGGGCAAGTTCTAAACTAAAAAAACTAAGAACGGAAATAAACGGAGAGAGGGCCGACCTTCACCGCTTCCTCGCCAACCCTTTGCCCTTTTCGGTCATTGATGTTGCCGTCTGCAGCCGTGTAGGCGTCAAAGGCAAGAGGTGAGTCGTCGGAGCCATCGGTGATGTCGGAGGCGGAGAAGGAGTCGATGAAGCCGGCCATCCTCCAAACAGTGTCGGTGGTATCGTATTTTTTAATCGGTCAATGACCGGTCCGTCCGCTCGGACGATTTGGGGCCGGTTTCAGGCGCGTGGTTGTAGATGCTGAGCGTTAGGTTGCCGGGCATGATACACTTTTTTTGGCGAGAAATTTTTTGATCTATTCATCTTCAATCATGACAGTACAACGAATATCAGAAATAATAAAAATTACATCCAGATACGTAGACCAACTAGCGACGACTACAAGCACTGAAGCGAGCCGAAGGCGCGCCGCCGTCATCGCCCCTCCAATGCGGGAGTCTGGCACAACTTGTTGCAGTAGATAGTCGGAAAATCGTCGTGCTAAGGCCCCGTAGGACCAGCGCACCAGAACATCAACCGCCGCAGATGAAGAATAACGTAGACAAGAAGGATCCAACCCGAAGACACACGAACGTAGAAGAACAACGACGAGATCCGACCACCACATTGCCACCAACGGTGCTAGACGCACCGCCGAAACAAGGGCTAGACGAGGAGACCTTTATTCCATCTTCAGAGAGCCGCCATCTCGTCTTCCTGAACAAGACACAAACCTCACCAAAACTAAAAGAAACGACGAATAACGAAGAGGAGGCGGATCTATCTTCGGCCCTTGCCGAGATCCACCGCGCCTCCATGACCCTAAAGCCATCAGAGAGGAGGCAGACTTGTGGCGGCGTCGGCGGAAGGCAGAAACCTTAACATTGTTGTGGAGGAGGAGGAGGCGGTGGCTAGAAAAGCTTCAGCCGTAACTGCCGGGCATGATACTATGAAGTCACTGCTTCACTCTACTCTACGTTAGGTTTGACCTGGTGCTGAACTTTTGCGACGACTGTAACAGGAGAGCTTGAAGACAAGTCCTCAAACGTGCCAAATACTCTCTCCGCCTAGAAATATATTTGTCATCAAAATAGATAAAAGGCTAGATACATCTCTTTTTATCCATTTTGATAAAAAGTATTTTCGAACGGAAGAAGTACTACAGTGGTCGCATTTCCTTTGACCGGAACTAGCAGGTACATTCATCAGTGATTTTAAAGCCACGGAGGAAGTGTCTATCTTCCATTGGACTCCGACTACTAGTACCCAGGAGCTGCTGATGTTATGCAACAAGATAAGGCAGCATTCCGAGTTTCCAACAGTCCAGGTTGGAAACCATACACGTCGTCTCTGCTGACGCTGCGGTCTCCGAGAAAAGAGCGGCCGATGCCGAAATGAGGCTTCATGGCGCTTTCCGCGGCTCCCTTCGTCCAAAACAATATATAAAGTACACAAAATTTTCAAGGTTTGACCATGAATTTGGTCAGTATTATGTACATTGCACATCTTACAATTGGCACCTTCATATTCAAGTTTAGAAGTACTTTTTTAATCCGATGATATCAATTTTGTATCTTATCATGACTAGTGGTTGGTCAAAGCAAAATTATAGCTAACACATGCGCCTTATATGTTTCAGGGGCGGAAGAAATAATACACACAGATAGAGGCCATACATAGTGGATGCAACTGAAATGAACAACCAAAGAGGCAAAGAGAAACATTTTAAAAGCTTTTAGTTTAATGCAGCTCAAATGTTAATATCCAATGTTCATTCATGTCGGCGACCTCCTAGGTGTCCCCACTCCTCTCGGAATCCCGAGGGCGACTGCATTAACCTTCCTCCTGCTATGTTGCTCGCACTTATGGAAGCATAGGAACGACGTCGTCTTCAACTTGCTAGTGCCATCTTTTACCAGGTTGCGACGGTTATGCCTAGATGACGCACTCCTCTGGCACTGTAAACTTAAGGACTGCGACAGGAGCAACGTCGATGCGTGGTGCCTACTCCTATCTCTTTGCATGTAATATCTTTCTCTTGTTCTTGTACCCTTTTGCTGAATGCTTGGCTTAAAGGGCCCTTCTCGATGAAATATTCAAGTGGGGAGTTTCCGCAACTCCTGTGACCATTTGAAGAAGAAAATGCGTGCCTTGTACGATTTTGAGCTAAACCTAACAATGTTGAGAACAAAAACAAACAAGATGTGGGTTGAAGCTAGACTCTACCCGCCCGGGCCAGGTTGCCTTTACTGAGTGCAATAGAGCAGGTCAAGGCGGGGGGGGGGGGGGGGGGGGGGGGGGGGGGAGGGGGGGGGGACGGGACGGGACATCAAAGGTTCAAATCAAGTAAGATCATAAGTTAGAGCATCTACAGCATCTACAACCGGACGCCTCAAACCATTCCTCATACGCCCGTGGACGCGCTCGGCCAGTGACTGGACAAGAGAGAGAAGAAAAAACGTGACCCAACTGGACTCCTCATATCATCCCTATATGCCCGGGTTATCCGCGAACCCTCATATCCATCTCAAATATGGGGAGGATATGAGGGCTCTTGCAAGACTTTCAGGCTTGTCATCAAGTAGGTCAAACCGGCTCTAGTATGGGAGTGACGACAGCGATACATCGGGGGTCAGATCTGAGGGCGACTGTGGTCGTTTAGTGGTCCATAAATTTTGATGTAATTTTATTATGTTTGAGGTGCTTTATAATGTTGACGAATCTTAGAATATAGTAGATCTGGGTACTTTTAGATAGAAAAGGAGTGATGACCAATTCTCGAAAAAAAAGAAAAAAAATCAAGGACACTGGGGATAGTCCTTAATTGTTGGTCTATCACTTATATCACCAGAATGACAAAAAAATGAGCAGAAAGAAAATCAGAATATAACTATACCCTAAGGGCATCTCCAACGCCCGCCTGCAGACCAGACACCACATCCATTCACGGACAGGGGCCAGTCCACGGACACGGATACGAAAGCCGGCCATCCAATACTATCCACATACATTTTAAACTACATTTCAACTAACCGGACGAAATTCATCAAACACGACCGATTTTATTAAAGTTCGGACATCATGTACCAAAAAAGGTCGATATTGTGACTTTAACTAACTAAAGAAAAAAAAATTCCTACAACTTATACCAGGCGACCACCTCACTACTGCACTATCGTCATCGTCCGTACCACCACCGCTACCGCCGCCGTCGTCCCTCCAACGGCAGAACGACGCCGGAAGGCCGAGGCAGCCCTGTCCGGTCATCGCCTGTCGCTCGCAGATGATCCGCTCGACCCCCTCCTGCGCGGTGCGAGGGCCATCGCAGACATTCCCGACAGTGCCTGCGGAACTTTGATGGTGGCCTTGGCCCTGTCGACGTTGGCAGGGGAGTTGCTAAGCGAGTACTCCTTGCCAATTTTGGCGAGCTCGCCGTCAAGGCGGTGGCGGCACCTGACGGCCGTCTCTACAATGGTAACGGAGCGGTCGAAGGCCCACGTGGCGGCGAGATCTAGGTCATTGCGGACCCATTCCGGCGGTGCATTGGACTTGGTGAACTCGGAGCGACGGACGGCGTTGCGCCGGTCGTACCGCATCTGTTGCCTCGCCGTGCGCTTCTCCTGGAGACGACGGCCCTCGAGCCCGATGAACCACCGCCACTGCCGCCTTCGAGGCAGTGGAGTATGCGGCCGCGCGCCTTGGTGGTCGGGGGCGGCAGCTCGTCATTTGACACGAGGGAGATGCCCTAAACCCCTTGCCCACGTTTGGCGTTTGTAGCACACAGCACCTAGCAACCCCATTGTTGCCGTCAATCGCTCAAGATGCGACATGGGACCGATTCACGGATTCAGACAGCCAGAAGAATTCTGAGTGAGTTGGTCAGACGAGGGCGCAACCGTGCAACCTGATACCGACAGTCCACTGAACTTGTATAACGTTCAACGCGACCCAAGCACCAAAGGATGCCGGTCAGAAAGAGCTCAAATGTTACCATTCTCATGGGAAAGAGCTCAAAGACCAACCGGTTTCGAAACGGGAAAAGGGAGAATACGCCATCCTCCACTTGCGCGCAAAATCCACACGTGCTCAGACTAGCCACTTGGGGGTGAATCGGCATGATAACTCCGCCGCTTGTTCTGCTGCTTCTGCGTTGCTTCCTGATGTTGAAGCGCTACGGCTACGTTACGTAACAGCATGGCAGTACGTGTAAAAAGTCTTTGCTGCATGATTGATGAGACACGTTGACAGAGACACGGTCGGACGACGTTGCCTCTGAAAATTGTCGCTCGGCCACCCTCCCCTCGGATGAAGTGCTTCGAAGAAACGATCCTTGCACCATGCAACACAACGGCCTTTCTGGCAGCGGGCGGGCAGGCTGGCCTGAGGTTCGGCAATGCATTGCAGAGCCCCTGAAGCACGTACACGCTGATTGATCACCTGCGTACTAGCATTTCTTGAAGCGTTTGTCTGTAGCATCCTACTGTCGCCCGTCGGCATCTCCGAGCGTGTTGCTGTTACGAATTTGCAGCGTGAGTGACAGACAGGCACAGGCGTGTTAAGATAAGATTGTCTCCATTTGTCGTCTGACGATCCACATCAGCTGCGTCGTGGAGAATGTGGTCCTGACATGGACATGGCATCCAGGTCGGCTGTCCTCGGTGCATTGCATTTAGGCCAGAAAACCGCGGGCGCACCTGAGCTCGTAGAAAGAATATGCTGTGATCCCAAGTCACTGTCCTTCCGCATGTAGGCCACCGTCACAACGATACACACACATGTTTCTTCAGCACAGGACAAGACCAAACCTATGCTTATTTCAGAGTATACAATGTCCGTAAAAGTGACGTCGAACCAGAGAAGACATTTCAGTTCAGCTCTCGCCTCCGAGGCTGCGGTCATGGCTGGTCTGCTGGTGTAGTAGCCGTTGAAATAACACCACATGTCTTACATATACGGGAGGAAAATATCATTATCCAGTGTAGGACACCCTTTTTTTCTCCGGTGATAAACTACCTTATGTGAAAGGAAAATATCTGCTAACAACTTACACAAAGGACTGTTGCTCGAGATAAGCTTGAACCTCCACTCCACGGATGGGGCAGGAGTAGGACGGGCAACTTGCCATGGAAGCCTACTGTGTAACCCAACTTGGCAAATAATAACAGGCGCCTACGCGCAACAGCGTGGCAGCGCATCTGCATGCACACGCAGAAACGGAAAAATGGCATAATAATTGTACGTTCCACAAAGCAAATTGGGCATGCGGGGTACCCGTCAGTTCGTCTAGATGCCGTGAACCGAAGAGCAGTGCTCCAACGACAGCCACCAAAGGGAGCGGTTTCCAGCGTCCGTTTGTGCTTTTGTGGCCCCGTGTCTACTCTACATACAAGTTTTTTGTTGTTGCAAAAGTTGCTCTTTAGATTTGACAAGTTTTCTTTTTGAGAAAACTTTATACTATTTGACAAGTGGCTGCAATGGTCCCGTCTGGACTCTGGCTTGTGTGACATGGCAGCCGTTTATGCTCGTACCGAATTCTTCAGGGCTGGCAAATATTCAACGGCGAGTGGACCGTGGAATTGAATGCGCTGGTTTTGGCCGCGGGAATGCGCTAGTGCGCCAAGTTTTACCAGCAGCGGGTTTTGTCAGATAAATAACTGGACAAATACGATCACATGCCCAAAGTCCTCTTCTGAGCTCGAACCATGTGAGCTCAGGTGAACAATAAATAAAATAAAATAAAAATAGAAAAAGCCAAAAAATCTGAATTTTCCTTTGGCAAAATAACAATGATGTGTGTTTTCACATGCTGCAAATTTTGATGAAATCACATTCATTGATGTATGGAGAAAAAAGTTTATATGTACCTGTAAATTCATGAGAAGTTGAATACAAGTGCTGGGATGTCTTGTGCTGCTTGTTTGATCTATACTTATCAACTTGTTTTTATGAACTACTTCCTCCGCATCAAAATATAAGACGTTTATAATGTTTTGTCGCAATCAAAAAGTGCCTGCAGAGACCGAGCTCCATTGAGCTCTTTATTTTTTTCAGCGGAAATACATTTTCCACAATTCAAAAAAAATTCTAAAAAAGAGCATACACGTAGACATATATTTGTAGTATACATGTACAAAATTTCATGAACATGTATATTCATATGTGATGGACACAAAAAAGACATATACACATGTTAAATTGGGATTATTCTTTGTTGTATTTGGCCCAGATATTTGTCTTTTTTTGTGTAACATGCAAATAATCAAATTAGTTGATGAATTTCGTAAATACATGAAAAATATGCATATGTATTTGTATAAAAAATTGACATTTCTTGAAACTTCTAAATATATCTTGATTTTCTAAAAAATTGTCGTTCTCCTGATTTCCTCTAATTTTAAATGAATAATGATTAAAAACTTTGTTGGGCTGAAGAATTAGTGTAGTCAGGCGGATATGATAGATGGGCGTGTCTTTGTCTCGCGTGCTGTGATGCGGTAATTCGATACGCTCGCTCGCCTCAAGGTCAGCCTCTAGTGGGTTGGAGTGTTTCTTTTATTTTCTCTAGCGAGGCTTGTGTTTTTCATTTTTCTTTCCCTTTATCGTACATATATTTATACTCCTAGTGGGCTGGAGTGTTTTTTTTTGTGTGTTCTCATTTTGCTCTCACAGTTTTAGAAAAATGTTTGTAAATATCAAACAAAATCATCACATTTTAATAACGTTCTGATATTAAAAAAAATGAGGATGCAATATTAAAAATATTTCCACGACGTATAAAAAAATGTCCATGGCATTAAAAATGTTCACAACACTAAAACAATTCTTCAGGCATTTATATACATGTTCATGAAACTTTCAAAAAAGTTTAACGTTTGCTTTGAAATATCCGTCGTATGTTCACAAAATGTTTGATGTGCATTTGAGAAATGTTCAACACCTATTTGGATAAATGTTACACATGTGTCTGCAAAATGTTCAAACTACATTCGAGAAATGTTCAACGTGTATTCAATACTGAGAAATGCTCAACTGAAAAAAAAACCCTGAAGAATGGTCAAAATATTGTTGGGCTGTAAAATAGGTGCAGTTGAGCAGAACAAGTGATTCATTGTGGAGTCTAAGCAAGTTACAAAGAATTACACAGGCAGGCCACCCTCACAGCTCGACAAGCTTCATTTAGGTGGGTCACTATAGAATCAGCTCAAATTGTGTCCCTACGCTCCAGCCAGCCCATCCCTTTCGTTGTGGTACGCGTATTTCGAGGAAGTCACTAGTTAAGACTAGTCACAATGGGGAATAACTTAGAGTAGTAACATGCATATGTTACTAGTCTATATTACTATCTTTACAGTGGGTAGTAACATATGTATTGTGTCATGCATCACTTCATTTATTACATTGTAGACTCATTTTTTCTTGATATATGTGATGTTACAGTAACTAGCTATGTTACCATACGTCTCTCTTTCTTCATTAATTACATGCCACATCATCTACTTTGCCTATAAAAATGTGATGTTACCACCTATGTTACTCCCACTGTGGGTAGTCTAAGAGTTGATTAGCAAATGTCACTTCCCACCTTCACAACTTGGAAGTTTTTTACTTCGTAGATTCGTTTATTCAAAATGTTTTATCTCTTAAATCGTGCATCCAAATATCATACCATTTTCATTGCTGAATTTCCCGCATCGAGATCTTTGAAACAAGATCCCTTGTTAATAGGTTTCGACGAGCTTTTACATGAAAAAACCAAAAAAAATCCTCAAACCATAAAAAGGGATACCAACAGAAAATGAAATCTAAATGATGAAAAAATGAATACCAAATTTTTTTGGAAGAATGAAACAGGTGCTCAGAGGAATGGTTGCGGTTTTCATTTTTTTTATTTGAAAGCACATGCTGTGCATTTTTCCTTTTATCAAGGGAGGTATAGGTTGTGCACCTCGTGGAAGCACAACTATGATTCTCATATAAGTACAAGTTGTGCTTCCCGTGAAAGTACAGATTATGCTTCTGGCGGAAGCACTGATGGTACCTCTCGTGGAAGTAAATATGTACTTCCATAAAAAGTACAATTTTTTTTCAAGCAGCACAATTGTGCTCGCAAAAAAAAAACAATTCTCACCAAAATCTAAGAAAAACCAGGCAAAAGCAAAAGCAAAAAAAAGTGCATGTAGAAAATGAAATAAAACTGGTGCTTTCGTGGGGTGCGCCCAACACGTGACATGTGGCGGCAGCTGTGCGTACGCCCCGCACTACCCACTGGGGGACAGATACAGGGGTTAACCGCTAGCTAGTTAGTCCCACATTCCGACAAACTTATTCGATGCTCATTACATTCCCCTCCAAAAAAGTTGACGCTCATTACATGAGAACAACCATGATCCTGTTTAGCACTTAAGGCACTACTTATAGCGTTAAGCGTCCAAGCACACTCTCAGATAGCAATGGGCTGGCCCATCTAAGTCGGTATCTGCGAGATGCTCATTCGGTCTTGGGAAGCTTTATGGCACCTTTTTCCCTTTTTCGTTCCTTGTTTTTTGGATTAGTTTCTTGTTCGGTTTTGTTGGGATTTTTAATTTTCCTTCTTCTTTTTTTCAATTGCTTTAACATTTTTCAATGTTGCAAACATTTTTGAATTGGTAAAATTTTATTTATGTTTGTCAAAAAATCAATTTTGTGAAATCCCTTCAAATTTAAAATTTAGAAAAATGTCACCCTTTTAAATTTGCAATTTTTTTCTAAATTAATAATTATTTATTTTTCAAATCTATGAACTTTATCTCTATTTTTTAAATTCCAGAATTATTCCCAGATTTGTGGACTTCTAAATTGTTTTGATTTTTTAAATCTGTATTTTTCTAATGTATATGATTTTTTGAATTTTTGGGCAGTGTTTTAGGATTGGCGATGTTTTTAATCATGATTTTCCGAAAAGTGAGTGAGTGCTGAGCGGAACGAGTTTTTCTTGGTGGGCCAGTTCACTGGAGTGGCGCATGAGCGCTGGGTGGATAGCGAGCGTAACTGGCGCTGAATAGGACCTCTGTGAAGACAAGTCCTCCCCAGATAGGAAATCCGAGCCCTCCTATTTCATTGAATATATTTTCACATAATATGTATTTTTTATTATAGATGTTCATATTATATTTAATAATTTTTGTCAAACTTTATATAGAGAAATCATCGATAAAAACTTTCATTATATCCTCACCAAAATCTGTGAAGTATCAGTAGTGCATCTTTGAAAAGTAGCAGGTACATTACAAAAGCGAAATGCTATTTATTTTAAAATTTTACTAGAAGGCTAGAAATGCCACGAAATGATAGGAAAATCAAAATAATTTTTTTAAGTGTTTTCATTTTTCTACAAGTGTTGTTATCTTTCTTGACTATTTTTTTCATGTGTTAATAAATTAAATGTTAAATATGAAAACTTATTTTTTTACTTATCTTTAATATGTGCCTATATATACTTTAACACATAAATATTATGAAATTAGATATTTTTTCATAGTTGCATATCCTCAGCGAGGAATTGGATGAGAAGAAACTATCATATCCAGTTTTCAGTAGAGATGGAAAAAAGAAAGAACAAACTATTTTTTAAAAATGTATGTGAATGTTTTTTCAGAATATACTTTTTCCTCTTTTTAAGGACATTTTGATAGCATTTAGAAAAAAATTCAAAATTAATAATGCCAATGATTCAGCAGGCCGCACCGGTGCCGGCCCATTATTGCGGGCGTGCTTGCTCGCAGTCCCAATCTTCCATCGCGAAAGCTATATGTCGCTTATATTGAGGACTAGCTTCTCTCACCTGATAAGATTTCCATTTTCTCTACATTACTCACCCGACTCGTTTCTTGGCGCTCGCTGATTCGCACAGTTTGGCGCGCTCACTACATTTTGCTCGTGCTTTTTTTCCTTTCTGTTTCTTATTCACATTTCTTCCTTTTTTTCCGTCTGCATGGTTTTCTTTGTTTTTCCTTTGGTTTCACCATTTTTGTTGTTTTATTTCATTTTTATAGGTTTATTTATTTTTTTGTTTTGTTATTTTCTTTTTTTCTTTTCTCTGGTAATATTGGGTTTTCTTTGTTTCTTGGTTTTCATCGGTTTTTCTTCGGGTTTGTTTTGTTTTTCGTGGGTTTTCTTCATTTCCTCACGGCATTCACGGTTTTCTTTGTGTTTTCTGGTTTTCTTTGTTTTTGAGGTGTTTCTTTTGTTTGTTTCAGTCGTTTCTTCGATTTTCACTGTTTTCTTAATATTCTTTCGTCAACACATGTGTATATTTGTTTACACATTTTTACATTTTACGTATACATTAGTTACAATTTTTTATACATGTTTAGCACTTTTTTATATGATTAATATTTTTTAAAATTAATATTTGATAACTACCATTTATATACACATTGTAAATTGTGTGTATATATTAGGGAAATTCCTTTAATTAAATGTTTAAATTGTGTGTATATATTAGGGAATTGTGACGATTTTTCCAGAGTTCCACAACCTCCAGACAGTCTGTTTCGATGATCACTTCCTAAAAGCCTCTGAGATTCGCAAAGTCGTAGCGTAGAACGGTATGACTGACTGATCCTGCTAAACCGAAGGAACAAATCAAACGGGCACAGCTACCACATACGTACGTACATTTGATTCCTTTGACTGCGCAGAGACACGCCGGGTCGCCTGCAGCTGAAGAGGTCGCCCTCGGCCTCGGGTCAGACTCCGTTACGCTGGTCGCTTTCGTTTCGATCTCCCCCATGGCGCCGAGGCCGCTCGTTCAAGCCGACTGACACAGGTCAGTAAGTTTCTTGCAATGGATAGCTTGGAGCATATGTGTACACGTACGAGTCCTCAGGAGCACGTACTCAGGAGAGTCCTCAGAAACTCGCATGGCTGGCTGTACATGTCTCGTTCGTTCCCATCCTAATCTGAATATAAGACCGGCAGGTTATGATGTGATCGCAGATCGGTGACAGGTGATAATTAGGTCAAAGCTATGCTGCCGTTTTATATTCCTGCAGGTGTAACGTCCATGTAGTTTTCGCTTTGATCCATGGATTGACATTGAGCGGTGACGCTGAGATGGTGAGCTATCTCTCTTTTAATTGGATGGTGAGCTATTTTAGCAAGTCATTCGTCCGTCATTACCCAAGAACAGAGCCCAATAGACTGCGGAGTCTATCCTAATTAGTTGGCATAGCTACCTGTTAGACTGAATACCGCTTCTACTGGATACTCAACGACTGCATCTATCCATGCAACATGCAACGTCGGTCAGTCCTACTACTGATAGGAGCTCTAACTGTAATAATTGGTTACAGTGTGTGCGTACGTGTGTATCTTCTTCTCCTCATCCTCCCTCTGTAACTCTATATATTGTACCCCTTGAGGATGAATACAACACACTGATTACTTCTTCTTCATGCACACTAAATACATTTTACATGGTAGTATCGGATTAGATCCTTGGGCCTCCATGGCTCCTACCACACCTGCCGTCGGCGCCGCCACCCTCGGTGCTCTCTCCGATGGCACCAGCGCCTCCACGGCCGCCGGCACTGCTGCATCCTTGTCCACTTCCTCAACCTCCTCGTCCGAGTTGGCTGCCTCTACTTCGTCCGGCCCCAACCCGTACGCACTCGGCCTCTTCGGCATCCGCTCCGTGATCGACTACAAGCTCGACCTCCACACCGGCCCCTACTCCACCTGGCACGATGATATGGAGCTGCAGGTTGCCAAGTTCGGTCTCCTCCATCACCTTGAACCTGATGCCCCTGCCCCGCCCGGTGATCCCACCTGGCGCCTCCTCGACCTCGACATCAAATCATGGATCCTGGCCACGATCTCCGACGAGCTCAAGGCCATGGTCAAGGGCAAGCCCTCCGCCCGCGATGTATGGGCCGCCATCGAGGCGATCTTCACCGGCAACCAACGCGCTCGCCAGATGCAGCTGACCACGGAGCTCCTCCACCAGGTCCAAGGGAACCAGCCTGTCGCCTCCTACTGCGGCCGTATCAAGGCCATCGGTGACGCGCTCGCCGACGTCGCGCTGCCCCAGTCCGACGACGCGCTCATCGTCGCCCTCATCCGCGGCCTCCACGCCCGTCACAAGATGACGGCCAAAATCATCCAGCGGGAGGCGGCCACGATCTCCTTTGTGGAGGCTCAGAACATGCTCGTTCAGGACGAGACGATGGAGAAGTCCGCCCACCGGCTCACCTCCAACACCGCGCTCCTCTCCGTCAATCGGTCGGCGCCCGAGAAAAACGGTTACTGCACGGTTATCGAGATTCTCGCCGTCCTACGAGAAAGTCATATCCCGAGCAAAAAATCCCAAATTCTTTGAATTTTTACCTCCAACCTATACTAGTATAAAGCAACATCTCAAGAATAAAATCAGAGCAGGACGACCCAGGTTTGAGTCCTCATCTTTGCATATCCTTTCTTTGTTTATTTTGCAAGGAGTCGAACTCGCGACCACCTTGCCTACTGCGTGTGGACGTTCCACTGAGATACTATCACTTCTGTGGTCAAATAAAGATTCAATAGCTCTCTATATCGAGACTAAAAGAATTTGAATTCAAAATTCAATAATAAATTTCGTCCAAAATATATTCGACATTTCTCAGTTATCGTGGTAACCGAGAATCTTCCCCCCCCCCCCCCCCCCCAAGAGACACGCTACGCTGTTGCTCATCATGCACCGGTTATTGTTCGAAATGGCGATCACCTTCCTGTCACTCACCTTGGTTACTCATCTATTCCTTCCCTCTCCCGTCCCCTGTATTTACAGCATGTCATTGTTGCCCCAAACGTCATCAAAAATTTATTATCTGTCCGTCGCTTTACTACTGATAATCTCGTTTCTATGGAATTTGATCCTTTCGGTGTTTCTGTGAAGGACCTGCGCACCCGAGCTCTTCTTCACAGATGTAACAGCGGTGGCGACCTCTACCCGATCTTTCCTTCAATATCTACCGACCCGCCCGTCGCGCTCGTCGCCGCCACCACCGACCTATGGCATCGTCAATTAGGCCATCCCGGCGTTTCTTCCAATTTTAATAAATCTTTTCCTTGTAATAAAACCGACAGCTCATGCCATGCCTGTCAATTAGAAAAACACACGAGATTACCCTTTAGCTCGTCAACAAGTTTGACTTCCGCTGCATTTGAACTTGTACACTGTGATCTATGGACAGCACCGATTCCTAGTATCTCTGGTTGCAAGTATTATTTGATTATTGTTGACGATTTCACACACTTCATGTGGAGTTTTCCTATGCGTTTCAAATCTGATGTACACTCCGTCCTCTCAAACCTTCATGCCTTTGTTCGCACTCACTTCCATTGCTCCATCGGCACGATCCAATGCGATAATGGCAAGGAGTTTGACAACGTCCCAATCGCACCCATCTCGCTCCATTCGGAACATCTCTCTGTTTTTCTTGTCCCTACACTTTACCACAAAACGGCAAAACGAAGCGAGCTATCCGAACCACTAATGACGTTATTCGCACCATCCTAATCCAAGCTTCCATGCCACCGCCCCATTGGGCTGAAGCCCTAAACACCGCCACTCACCTTCTTAATATTCGCCCCACGAAACCCCCCTCTCTATCCACAGCACATGAAGCCCTATTTCATGTCCCTCCGTCGTATGATCATCTACGCGTGTATGGTTGCCTCTGTTTTCCAAACATCAGCGCCCAAACCCCGCACAAACTTGCACCAAGATCTCTTGCGTGTGTTTCCATTGGCTATGCCACGGAGCACAAAGGCTATCGCTGTCTCGACCCAAAAACACATCGCATACACATCTCTCGACATGTCACGTTCGATGAGCACAAATTTCCGTTCGCCGAAACCCACACACCCGATCTTCCCTCCTACAATTTTGCCCACGATCACAGCGATCTCCTCCTCCTACCCGACGCGATTTCTCCTCTGCATGGCCTCGATTCCCGTGGCCATGCATGCCCCACCGAAACCGCCCACGTCTCTGCAGCCTGGCCCAGCCTAGACTCCCGCTTCTTCCTCTCGCTCTGGCCCCTCCTCTCCCGAGCCTAGCGCCCCCCCCCTCGCCGCAACCCTCCCCCTCGACCTACCAAACCGCCACCGGCGCCATCTACTATCCAAACCCGATCACAGCACGGCGTCTTCCGACCTAAACGGATCTTCGATCTCTCCGTCACAATGCCTCCCTCCCCCATCCCCCGCAACTATCGCGCCGCCCTAATTGACCAGAATTGGTCCGATGCCATGCATGCCGAGTTCACTGCCCTTCTTCAGAATCACACCTGGACGCTTGTTCCCAAACCTCCCGGCGCCAACATTGTCTCTGGTAAATGGCTATATCGACACAAATTCCATTCTGATGGTTCCCTCGCTCGTCACAAAACTAGATGGGTTGTTCACGGCTTCTCTCAAGAACACGACATCGACTATGATGAAACATTCTCCCCTGTGGTCAAACCAGCCACAATTCGTATCGTTTTGTCCCTCGTCGTCTCATCTCATTGGCCAATTCATCAACTCGATGTTAAAAATGCGTTTCTTCACAACACTTTAGCAGAGATTGTATATTGCCAGCAGCCACATGGATTCGAAGACCCCTCTCGTCCCCACCATGTTTGCCTTCTTCAAAAATCCTTATACAGCCTCAAACAGGCTCCTCGCGCGTGGTTCACCAGGTTTTCTTCTTTTATTTCTACCAACGGTTTCTCTGCTTCTAAATCTGATTCCTCCCTCTTTACTTTCCACTCTTCTACAACCACTGCCTATATTCTTCTTTATGTCGACGACATACTCCTCACAGCATCTTCCATTGAATTTCTTCAGCAGGTCATTTCTACTCTTAGCTCAGAATTCTCCATGACAGATCTCGGGCCTCTTAGTCATTTTCTCGGCATCGCTGTCTCTCGCTCTCCCGACGGCCTTCATCTATCTCAGCGCCAGTATGCCCTTGAACTCGTCCAGCGCGCGGGCATGTCCGAATGTAACCCTATCACTACTCCCATCGACTCCGGTTAAAAAATTTCCATCAACGACAGCGATCTTTTAGACAACCCTTCCGACTACCGTAGTCTCACCGGCGCCCTTCTCTATCTAACTCTTACCCGTCCCGACATTACCTACGCCGTTCAGCAGGCATGCTTGTTCATGCATGCTCCCCGCTTCGCGCACCTAAATCTCGTCCACTGTATCCTCTGGTACGTCAAAGGTACACTCAACTTCGGCACCTTAATTACTCCCTCCTCCAGCACTTCCCTCACCGCTTACTCGGACGCCGATTGGGCCAGTTGTCCCGACACCCGCCGATCGACCACCGGTTCCTGTGTTTATCTCGGTGACAATCTTATTTCATGGTCGTCCAAACGCCAACTAACCGTGTCTAGGTCTAGTGCTGAAGCGGAGTACCGCACGGTCGCCCATGTCGTGGCTAAGACATGTTGGATCCGACAGCTCCTACAGGAACTTCACCGGCCGCTCGATAAAGCTTCCGTTGTTTATAGCGACAACATTTCTGCAGTGTACCTCAGTGCCAACCCTGTGCAGCACCGCCGCACCAAACACATTGAGATCGATATTCACTTTGTTCGAGACAAGGTTCAGGTTGGCGACATTCGTGTTCTCCATGTTCCCACGCCTATGCAGTTCGCCGACGTGTTTACAAAGGGCCTCTCCTCTACCGCGTTCTTGGACTTCCGCACCAGTCTCAGCGTCGGCGAGGGGGGGGGGGTGTTAGAATGAATACCGCTTCTACTGGATACTCAACGACTGCATCTATCCATGCAACATGCAACGTCTGTCAGTCCTACTAGATAGGATCTCTAACTGTAATTGGTTACAGTGTGTGCGTACGTGTGTATCTTCTTCTCCTCATCCTCCCTGTAACTCTATATATTGTACCCCTTGAGGATGAATACAACACGCTGATTACTTCTTCTTCATGCACACTAAATACATTCTACAATACCTGTCTTCTCGATCGTACACTAGTAGAAAAAGGGCCATTTGTTCCAATTCATAAGGCCCATATGTCCCGGTTAGGGAACCGGGACTAAAGGGTCGTTACTAATGCCCTAGGCCTTTAGTCCCGGTTCTTATACTAACCAGGACAGATGGGCCTCCACGTGGCCGCTCCGGCGAGCCCAGGCATAAGGGCCTTTGGTCCCGGTTGGTGGTACCACGCGTCAGCATTTCAGGGGTTGGTTTTTTTGAAAGGAGGTGGTTTAGGGGTTTTGGGGGTTAATTTAGGTTGGTATAGGTAGCTAATAGAGAGATGTGTCCTCTCTTATCTCCGTGCTACTGCTACTGCTATGCCTAAACATGACTTAGATTGAAGTGAGGCAACATGTAGTGCGTGTCGAAAGTAATACTAATCCTAACTTGATCAAGTTTGGATTGTACTACTTTCGACATGCACCACATGCATGTTGCCTTCACTTCAATTCAATCCATGTTCATTTCACCCGCTGATATATAATAACTCTTCATGCTCGCATCATGCATCATCATATATAATAACAAGTCCTACTAATCATCATCATACAACTTCTACTCGTTATTAATAACAAGTCATACGATCATCATCCTGATAGTCATCGAACCAACCCTACTTATTTGTTCTTAGCACATGATCATCAGTATTAGGTAGGACCTAAATACCCTCTTTAAGGTAAAATTGCATAAAACAATATAGACCCTGACTCTCCATTATGGAGAATGGAGATAATCCTGTCTTCAATTCTTGCGCTTCGCTTCCTTTTGCTTCCAAGAACTTCCTTACGACTGTCCATACATTTTTTCTATTTTTTGATTAGCATGTCTCCACTTCTTTGAGAAATCCGGTATGGACAGTTGAGATTCGTAGGATGACCTGGATATATGTTCAAAATACGAAGGCTGCCATTCTGATACATCAAATGAGGCACACAATCATTTGGGATTCTCTGTTGAAAAACATAGTAATAACTTCATAGTTAGCAATGATGTACTAGTTTTAGAAGTATGCAAAAAATGCACGGATGTCGTAGTAGTAAAAAATCTTACCAGGGTATCTCCATGGTAGTTACCGTAGTTCAACACGTGCACTAGTGGCACGTATTGACCATAATGTTGAGGAGTTTGATTGTAGATATTGTAATTCTCAATATCAGTACAAAATTCGAACAGTTTCTCCTGATAAGTTAATTCGGAGCCATCGGTGTAGTGGGTTTTGTCTACCATCTCCTGCATATTCTTTGAAGAATGGAAATAAGCTGTCAATGGAAATAAGCTGTCAACTATTTTGAAATAAACAATATAAATTTGTTACTAACTATGTTTGAGAAACTCACATAGCGGTGTAATTGGAGGCGTATCAACAAGGACCCAAATGTCCATATTGTATTGCTCGATTTCAGGATCACCAAGATCCATGGTGACAAGCATACCCTCATTAAAACCATACATCTTGAAAAGTGCTTCCCATTTTTTGCAACCAAAATAGGTTACGCTCTTAGAATTGTACAACTTTACTTCAAAATCCACATCATGATGAGTCCTTAGGTGAATTTTCTTTGTTTCGGAACTTTCATGGTCTTCAAAATCCATCCTCTCCAAGATATAGCGTCTTGCATGGCATGAGATAAGCTACTGGAATTGTAAAAGATGAAAATTACACGTTGAAATAGTTGTCATGCTTAATTACGAAAAAACACTTATCGTCGTTGCGTACCATTTCAACATCGAAGATCTCCTCGAGCTTAATGCTGAAGCTGTTGGGGAACGTAGCAGAAATTCAAAATTTTCCTACGTGTCACCAAGATCTATCTATGGAGAGACCAGCAACGAAGGGAAGGAGAGTGCATCTACATACCCTTGTAGATCGCTAAGCGGAAGCGTTCAAGAGAACGGGGTTGATGGAGTCGTACTCGTCGTGATCCAAATCACCGATGATCCTAGCGCCGAACGGACGGCACCTCCGCGTTCAACACACGTATGGAACTGAGACGTCTCCCATGCCTTGATTCAGCAAGGAGGAGGGAGAGGTTGATGGAGATCCAGCAGCACAACGGCGTGGTGGAAGTAGCGGGATTCCAACAGGGCTTCGCCAAGCGCTGTGGGAGGAGGGAGATGTGTCATGGGAGGGAGAGGGAGGCGCCAGGCCTTAGGTATGGTTTCCCTCCCTTCCCCCCACTATATATAGGGCCAAGGGAGAGGGGGAGGGCACAGCCTTTCCCCTTCCTCCAAGGAAGGGTGCGGCCAAGGGGGGGAGGAGTCCATCCTCCCCAAGGCACCTCGGAGGTGCCTTCCCCCTTTAGGACTCTCCCCTTTTTTCTCTTCTCTTGGCGCATGGGCCTCTTGGGGCTGGTGCCCTTGGCCCATGTAGGCCAAGGCGCACCCCCTACAGCCCATGTGCCCCCCCGGGGCAGGTGGCCCCACCCGGTGGACCCCCGGGACCCTTCCGGTGGTCCCGGTACAATACCGATGACCCCGAAACTTGTCCCGATGGCCGAAATAGCACTTCCTATATATAATTCTTTACCTCCGGACCATTCCGGAACTCCTCGTGACGTCCGGGATCTCATCTGGGACTCCGAAAAACTTTCGGGTTACCGCATACTAATATCTCTACAACCCTAGCGTCACCGAACCTTAAGTGTGTAGACCCTACGAGTTCGGGAGACATGCAGACATGACCGAGATGACTCTCCGGTCAATAACCAACAGCGGGATCTGGATACCCATGTTGGCTCCCACATGTTCCACGATGATCTCATCGGATGAACCACGATGTCAAGGACTTAATCAATCCCGTATGCAATTCCCTTTGTCTAGCGGTATTGTACTTGCCCGAGATTCGATCATCGGTATCCCTATACCTTGTTCAATCTCGTTACCGGCAAGTCTCTTTACTCGTTCCGTAACACATCATCCCGTGATCAACTCCTTGATCACATTGTGCACATTATGATGATGTCCTACCGAGTGGGCCCAGAGATACCTCTCCGCTTACACGGAGTGACAAATCCCAGTCTCGATTTGTGCCAACCCAACAGACACTTTCGGAGATACCTGTAGTGCACCTTTATAGTCACCCAGTTACGTTGTGACGTTTGGTACACCCAAAGCACTCCTACGGTATCCGGGAGTTGCACAATCTCATGGTCTAAGGAAATGATACTTGACATTAGAAAAGCTTTAGCATACGAACTACACGATCTTTGTGCTAGGCTTAGGATTGGGTCTTGTCCATCACATCATTCTCCTAATGATGTGATCCCGTTATCAACGCATCCAATGTCCATGGTCAGGAAACCGTAACCATCTGTTGATCAACGAGCTAGTCAACTAGAGGCTTACTAGGGACATGATGTTGTCTATGTATCCACACATGTATCTGAGTTTCCTATCAATACAATTCTAGCATGGATAATAAACGATTATCATGAACAAGGAAATATAATAATAATCAATTTATTATTGCCTCTAGGGCATATTTCCAACAGAAGCGCCGATCATCGTCCAGGTGAGGCCTGTCGCACAGACCTCGATCGTCATGGCACCAGCTGCATTCCCTCGGGAGACTTTCGTCGTCTGATGACGACATTTCCTACGTTCATAATTCAAAGATTTAACTTGTACAATTAAATATATGTACTACAAAAACTAAATTAGATCATTATTATTCATCACGCGTTGACTATCGGTCTGTCGAGTCTTTTCTTAAAAACTCTCAGCTCACGTGGTGTATATATTCGACTCTCGGTGATGGTCGCTCCTCACTTCGTCCCCGAGTGCATTACACCAAAATGTCTAGCACACGAGAACGAAGGAGAAGCGACCCCCACGACAACAGTCGGGATTCTTCGTCCTCTCATATATATATATATATGGTGGAACTCTCCCTCACTGATTCCTCTCTGTCATTTGCGACCGTCGGTGATGGTCGTTACTCCTTCCCCTAGTGCATAACAAAGGTCTAGCACCTGGAGAAGAAGGAGAAACGACCCCCACGACAACAGTCGGGATTCTTCGTCCTCTCATATTATATGGTGGAACTCTCCCTCACTGATTCCTCTCTGACATTTGCGACCGTCGGTGATGGTCGTTACTCCTTCTTCCCCTAGTGCATAACAAAGGTCTAGCTCCCGGAGAAGAAGGAGAAATGACCCCCACGACAACAGCCGGGCTTCTTCGTCCTCTCATATATGGTGGAAACTCGACAAACTTAAAGTCAACCCGAAATATCATTTAATTATCTTTCTAAAAAAGGATTTGGCTGGTCTCACCTCGAGGTCGGAGGGGGTCGGTGACGAGGACGACGGCGGGGATGATGGAGGGGGGCTCCTAGATTTATGCGAAAACAAAAACCCTATAAGCTATCAACTAATCATATGCATACGCCTTGGATAGTGTCTCCAATTTTAGCATTCAAAGTAGGAGTAGTTTTCCAATTTAAGCATTCAATAAGAAAAATCAAATCGCAAAATAAAGTAGTATTCAAATTAGGATGCATTCAATTATAAGCAAAACTACATCATCTCTTGCGCCCGTACATCGTCGAATATTATCACTAATACACCTCGAATACTATCATACATATAACATCGCTAGTACACCGTAGCGCCCGACGGGTATCGACACGGGCGGTGGACACCCAAAGAGAAGGAACCATCACAGGATCGCTCCAGTGAGATCCCTGAAGAACCTGCCAGGTATTGTCGAACCTGCCCTCCAACGCAACCATGTAGCGACGGACGTGCTCGTCCTCCTCGCTGACATAGTGACGTACCACCTCCGCGGTGTCCGGAAGACTCGGCACCGTCACTGGCCCACGCGACCGCCACCAAACAAGGATCGGTTCAACGACGGGCTGGCTCCTCACCAACCTACGCCCCCCGGAAGGTAGCACATCCCAAAACCATCCCGGCGGAGCCCAGTCCCGGACATGGCCCCTCTGATCAAGCCGGCCTCCTCCGCCGAGTCGACGACGAGGATGCGGGATAGGCATCGTCGACGTTGACGTGGGAATAATTACTTTAACTAAAAAAATAAACTAGTTATATTACTTTTCTTGCTAAAATAAACTATTTCTACAGTAAAATAAACTATTTTTATTAAATCAAGTAGTTCAACTACTAAGCACTTACTATAAATAGAATAAAGTAGTACTTACTAAAAATAAACTACTTCTATATATAGTAAAATAAAGTAGTTTTATTAAATCAACTAGTTCAACTACTAATTAATTAAGCACTTACTATAAATAAAGTAGTTTTATTAAATCAACTAGTTCAACTACTAATTAAGCACTTACTATAAATAAACTAGTTTAACTACTAATTAACTACCTCCGCGGTGTCCGGAAGAAGAAAAAAAGAGGAGAAGAAGAAATGATTAATAGAGGAGAAGATCGAAGTAAAAAAAGAACAAAAAAAAGAGGAGAAGTATTTTCTATTTTTTCTTCTTCTCCTCTATTCCTTTCTTCTTCTCCTCTTTTTTCCTCTTCTTCCTCTACTCTTCTTCTCCTTCTTCTTCTCCTTCTTCCTCTCCTGCTTCTTTTTCTTCTTCTTCTTCCTTCTTTCCTTCTTCATCTTTTTTCCTTTTCCTTATTTTACTTGTTCCTCTACACTAACCTAAAATGCACTAAACTAAAATCGATATCTACTAACAATCTAAATAAAAATTAATACATATATGAAAAAAGGGGGCTCACATCGGGGGCGGCCGGCGAGGGCGACGGCGGCGGGGGGCGGAGGCCGAGGATGGCGGCGAGGGGGGGCGAAGGGCGATGGCGGGGGGCGTAGGGCGACGGCGGGGACGGCGGAGGGCGACGGCCACGGCATGGGGGGGGGGCGGAGGGCTACGACGACGGCGACGGGGGGCGGCGGAGGGCGACGGCGGTGAAGGAGGAGGGCTACGACGATGACAGCGGGGGGCGGCGGAGGGCGACGGCGACAGGGGGCGGCTCGGGGACGGCGGAGGGCGGGGGGAAACTGATTGTGAAATTTTCACAAGCCCAGCTTATATACCCAGAGCATTGGTTTCGGTTCATGGCAAAACCGGGACCAATGCCCCCCTTTAGTACCGGTTGGTGCCACGAACCGGGACCAAAGGTCAGTTTTCGGCAGCCCAAAGGGCGGGAAGCGGCGGCCTTTGGTTCCGTTTGGTGGCACCAACCGGTACCAAAGGGGGGCATTCGTACCAGTTGGTGCCACGAACCGGTTCCAATGCCCTCCTTTAGTCCCGGTTGGTGGCACCAACCGGGACCAAAGGCCTCGTGCTGCCCGTGCCCAAATGTTTAGTCCCACCTCGCTAGCAAAGAGAGGCGCACAGTGGTTTATAAGCCCCACTGCCGCACCCTTCTCGAGCTCCTCTCCATTGCAGGCTTTCAGACCTAATTGTCACTGGTATGCCTGATGGCCTACTGGGCCTTCTGCGGGCCCGAATCCTGGCCCATGGATGAGTTTCTAGTCGTATTCAGGCCGTGGAGGCCCAGTAGATGGCATATTTTTTATGTTTTCCCTTTTTTTGTTTTCTTTTTTGCTTTATTTATTTTGTTTTGCTTCTACTTACAACAAAAAAACTTATTTATTTTATTTTATTTCTAATTTTGCTATTAAAGTTTCTAACAAAAAAAGTTCTTTATGAAAATTCCTTTTGCTTTTAATTATTTTGAACAGAAAATTCTTTGATAATTTTAGTTGCATCAATTTTATATGTAATTTTAGTTTCAATAATACTAGAGGTTGCTTATAATGTTTTGGACAGAAAATACTTTAATAATTTTAGTTTCATAAATTTTATTTATGTTATTAAAGTTTATTTTATTTTATTTTGTTTCTACTTATATATTTTATTAAAGTTTATATTATTTTGTTTCTAATTACTTATTTACTTTATTTTATGATAATTATTTTTGCTATTAAAGTTTGTAACAAAAAAGTTTTTTATGAGAATTCTATGAACTCCTGACTTTTTGTGTGTTCAAAATGCACAATTGAGCTATAAGCCACATCATCAATAAAATTCTTTTTGCTTTTAATGTTTTGAACAGAAAATACTGTGATAATTTTAGTTGCATAAATTTTATATAATTTTAGTTTCAATAATACTAGAGGTTTATAAAATGCAACATTCAAAGCATTTCAACAAAACATTCAAAGCATTTCAACAAAACGAACAATCTTTTTCGAGATATCAGGGTTCCATACGAAAAATCATCTATTACAACATGAGTTTCAAATGAACTAGGAAAAGTTTGAAAGTTGGCATGGTATCATCATAATAGTTATGGAGCGAAAGTCTTCACTTTTTCTTTACTTGTGTGCTTTGTTTATTGTGCCGTAACCATGGATAATCGTTATCGTTTATCAGAATGCTTGGGTCAGCCTTGACTTTGAAGGAGGAATTTCATGAAACTTTTCATAATCTTCGGACATGTCTGTCTTGCCTTCCACTCCCACAATGTCCCTTTTTCCTGAAAGAACTATGTGGCGCTTTGGCTCATCGTATGATGTATTCGCTTCCTTATCTTTTCTTTTCCTCGGTTTGGTAGACATGTCCTTCACATAGATAACCGGTGCCACATCATTGGCTAGGATGAACGGTTCGTCAGTGTACCCAAGATTGTTCAGATGCACTATTGTCATTCCGTACTGTGGGTCTACCTGTACCCCGCATCCTGACAGATTGACCCATTTGCACTTAAACAAAGGGACCTTGAAATCATGTCCATAGTCAAGTTCCCATATGTCCACTATGTAACCATAATATGTGTCCTTTCCCCTCTCGGTTGCTGCATCAAAGCGGACACCACTATTTTGGTTGGTGCTCTTTTGATCTTGGGCGATCGTGTAAAATGTATTCCCATTTATCTCGTATCCTTTGTAAGTCAATACAGTCGAAGATGGTCTCCTGGACAACGAGTACAACTCATCACAAACAGTGTTGTCACCTCTGAGACGTGTTTCCAACCAACTGCTGAAAGTCCTGATGTGTTCACATGTAATCCAGTCGTCACACTGCTCTAGGTGTTTGGAGCGCAGACTGTTCTTGTGTTCATCGACATACGGGGTCACCAAGGTAGAGTTTTGTAGAACTGTGTAGTGTACTTGAGACCAAGAATACCCGTCCCTGCATATTATTGAGTCCGCTCCTAGCGTGCCTTTTCCAGTCAGTCTCCCATCATACCGCGATTTAGGGAGACCTATCTTCTTAAGGCCAGGAATGAAGTCAACACAAAACCCAATGACATCCTCTGTTTGATGGCCCATGGAGATGCTTCCTTCTGGCCTAGCACGATTACAGACATATTTCTTTAGGACTTCCATGAACCTCTCAAAGGGAAACATATTGTGTAGAAATACGGGGCCCAAAATGACAATCTCGTCGACTAGATGAACTAGGACGTGCATCATGATATTGAAGAAGGATGGTGGGAACACCAGCTCGAAACTGACAAGACATTGCGCCACATCACTCCTTAGCCTTGGTATGATTTCTGGATCGATCACCTTCTGAGAGATTGGATTAAGGAATGCACATAGCTTCACAATGGCTAATCGGATGTTTTCCGGTAGAAGCCCCCTCAATGCAACTGGAAGCAGTTGCGTCATAATCACGTGGCAGTCATGAGACTTTAGGTTCTGAAACTTTTTCTTTGGAATATTTATTATTCCCTTTATATTCGACGAGAAGCCAGTCGGGACTTTCATACTGAGCAGACATTCAAAAAAGATGTCCTTCTCTTCTTTGGTAAGAGCGTAGCTGGCAGGACCTTCATACTGCTTTGGAGGCATGTCGTCTTTTTCGTGCAAACGTTGCAGGTCCTCCCGTGCCTCGGGTGTATCTTTTGTCTTCTCATACACGCCTAAGAAGCCTAACAGGTTCACGCAAAGGTTCTTCGTCACGTGCATCACGTCGATTGAAGAGCGTACCTCTAGCTCTTTCCAGTAGGGTAGGTTCCAAAATTTAGATTTCTTCTTCCACATGGGTGCGCGTCTCTCAGCGTCATTCGGAACAGCTAGTCCGTCGGGACCCTTTCCAAATATTACGTGTAAATGAGAGACCATATCAAGTACGTGATCACCGGTACGCATAGCAGGCTTCTTCCGGTGATCTGCCTCGCCTTTGAAATGCTTGCCTTTTTTCGACATTGATGGTTGGTCGGGAGAAATCGATGATGGCCGAGGTACACATTCTTCCTGCATCTATCCAGGTATATACTTTTGGTGTCAGCTAAACAGTGCATGCATGCGTGGTATCCCTTATTTGTCTGTCCTGAAAGGTTACTGAGAGCGGGCCAATCATTGATGGTTACAAACAGCAACGCATGCAGGTTAAATTCCTCCTGTTTGTGCTCATCCCACGCACGTACACCGTTTCCATTCCATAGCTGTAAAAGTTCTTCAACTAATGGCCTTAGGTACACATTAATGTCATTGCCGGGTTGCTTAGGGCATTGGATGAGAATTGGCATCATAATGAACTTCCGCTTCATGCACATCCAAGGAAGAAGGTTATACATACATAGAGTCACGGGCAGGTGTTGTGATTGTTGCTCTGCTCCCCGAAAGGATTAATGCCATCCACGCTTAAAGCAAACCATACGTTCCTTGGGTCACTTGCAAACTGAGCCCAGTACTTTCTCTCGATTTTTCTCCACTGTGACCTGTTAGCAGGTGCTCTCAACTTTCCATCTTTCTTACGGTCCTCACTATGCCATCGCATCAACTTGGCATGCTCTTTGTTTCTGAACAGTCGTTTCAACCGTGGTATTATAGGAGCATACCATATCACCTTCGCAGGAACCCTCTTCCCGCGGGGCTCGCCCTCAACATCACCAGGGTCATCTCGTCTGATCTTATACCGCAATGCACCGCATACCGGGCATGCGTTCAAATCCTTGTACGCACCGTGGTAGAGGATGCAGTCATTAGGGCATGCATGTATCTTCTCCACCTCCAATCCTAGAGGGCATACGATCTTCTTTGTTGCGTACGTACTGTCGGGCAATTCGTTATCCTTTGGAAGCTTCTTCTTCAATATTTTCAGTAACTTTTCAAATCCTTTGTCAGGCACAACATTATCTGCCTTCCACTGCAGCAATTCTAGTACGGTGCCGAGCTTTGTGTTGCCATCTTCGCAATTGGACAACCCTTTTTTGTGATCCTCTAACATGTGATCGAACTTCAGTTTCTCCTTTTCACTTTCGCACTTTCCCCTTGCATCAATAATGACCCGGCGGAGATCATCATCGGGCACATCATCTGGTTCCTCTTGATCTTCAGCTTCCTCTTGATCTTCAGCTTCCCCCGTTGCAACATCACCGTACTCAGGGGGCACATAGTTGTCATCGTCCTCTTCTTCTTCGCTGTCTTCCATCATAACCCCTATTTCTCCGTGCTTCGTCCAAACATTATAGTGTGGCATGAAACCCTTATAAAGCAGGTGGGTGTGAAGGATTTTCTTGTCAGAGTAAGACCTTGTATTCCCACAATCAAGGCATGGACAACACATAAAACCATTCTGCTTGTTTGCCTCAACCACTTCGAGAAATTTATGCACGTCCTTAATGTACTCGGAGGTGTGTCTGACACCGTACATCCATTGCTGGTTCATCTGCGTGCATTATATATAATTATGTGTGTCAAAAGTAAGAAAATTAGACAAGTATCTATCTAAAGTAAGATTTTTTTTCTTTCAGAAAGAAGATAAGAACAAGAGGCTCACCACGGTGGTGCCGGCGACGAGATCGGCGCGGGCGATCGACGGCGGTGAAGACGAGGACAGGGCGTGACGGACCGCTAAACCTAGACAATTCTCAGAAAAAATGGAGCTCGGAGGTCGAGCTTCGAGATGAGAAAGCTTAACTAGTGTGGCTCGGGCATTTCATCGAACACCTCACATGCATAAGAGGTGAGCTAGAGCACCCAAATGCCCTTCCTCGCCGCCAGCAAAAAACAGAGCACTATGGAGTGCTCTGCTCGCCGGCGATGGGATATATATAGGCAACTCATTTGTCCCGATTCGTGGCTGGAATTGGGACTAAAGCCCAGCCTTCTGTCGCGGTTCGAGCCAAGAGTCGGGACCAATGTTTGTGGGCCAGGAGCGAGGCCCATTAATCCCGGTTCGTGTCTAGAACCGGGAAAAATGGGTCCATACGAACCGGGACCAATGCCCACGAGGCTCTGACCGGCCCCTGGGCTAAAGAACCGGGACGAATGCATTCATTGGTCCCGATTTGTGGCAGAACCGGGACTAATGGGCTGGCCAGGCCCGAACAAAACCCCCTTTTTCTACTAGTGGTAGGTTCGTCGACCGCGACCCTCAAGTATCCTATGATAATTTCTTGCCCCTGAAACTCCCAGTGTTAATTTCATTATCATCTACCTTCTACCGCCTGTCAATGGTCGTGCGTATGTGCACACGTAGCTCTATCGATCTACCCCGGCCCGAAAGGGACTTGAGCTCACTAGGATCGGAGGTGAAGCGTATGGGCGAAGCAAAGGTTTTCTTTACTTGGAAGGCTGCCGCAGTCATATTTTACCAAGAGAAGAAAGATAGTGAACGTCAAGGTAGCTATCAAGCCGGTTACTTGTGACAATATGATATGCAAGGGGACTAGTTAATTGATTCGAATGAACTGTGGTAGAAACTCTTGCAGGCTGCACGTACGCATAGCCTTGCCTTCATGCGTATCTATGGCGCCTACGAATTAGAAACACTTGAGTGTTCATTTCCTGGAAAGTCCATGGCAAGAGTGTACTACTGTATTAACTTTCACGTTATTATTAGTATGCTGTACATGTACTCCATTTAGAACAGATAATGGCTTCTCTCGTAGGATTGCATATCGCAAGCCTGTATATTCTTTGGTTAGTCTCTTACCGTGTAACATTCAATGTTTTCGCTATCGATCTTCGCCTGTCAATTCAGCTCACTGGTCATATACATGCATAGTTAGTATCGTAGTTTACTTTAGTTTGGTTCTGAGTGATAGACAATTAATGATAGCTTGAAGCCGACTAGCCGAGGATGACTTGAGCTCACTTATAAATAAAAGGTTGTTACTAGAAAGGCTGCTGCAGTAATCTTTTACTATGAAGGGAAAAGGACAGTGAAGATCAGAGTTGCTATCAAACAGATAATATGCAAGGGACTGGATAATTCGAACGTAGTTTTGTAAAAACCCTCCAAGGTACTCCCACCGTTCCTAAATATAAGTCTTTTTAGAGATTTGAATTTAGACTACACACGAATGAACATAGACGTATTGACTATTTTAGAATATAGATTAGTTCATATTAGAATCTCTAAAAGGACTTATATTTAGAAAGGAAGGGAGTAGAAAATATCCACCCAAGCTACACCTATGTTATACCTCCGCTGTGTATCTCCGTCTGAGCGGCTCTACCGAAGTAAGAAGGCTTAGGCCTTGTACAATGAAAGGTGCTTAGGAGAGGTGCTTAGAGAAATAAACCAGACTTTTCTTAAGCACCGGTGCTTATTTATACAGGATAGACGCTTAACTAAGCGTCTCTCCTATAGAAATAGGCATCGGTGCTTTAGAAAAATCCGGTTTATTTTTCTAAGCACCTCCCTAAGCATCTCCCATTGTACAAGGCCTTACAGCACTTAACGGATCTCCAGGGTAAAGAAAAACCAGGTCTATATTTGTTTCTTAGAAAAAAATAGGGAGGGCATCCCTCTAGCTGCATGATTCGCTAATAATTCTCATCAAGATGAGAATTAGCAAAATCTCATCTCACGCATATGTCATTGATTTTATGTGGACATTCGCTAATATTTTTGTCGATCGACGCAAGTAAACACCAGGGATACCACATGTGTTGTGTTTACTTGCTGGTGTTCCCTTTGTCTTCTTTCTTTTCCTTTTTTATTTTTTTCTTAAATTCTTGATTTTTTAAATTGAGTTTTTTTTTCAAAATTGCATTTTTTTTTCAAATCCTGCAAATTTTTTTTAAAATTGAATGCTTGAATTATTTTAAACTATATAAAACCGGTGGCCATCTTTTAGGAAATAGCAAACGAAAAAAAGAACCTTGTGAACCAGATTTTGTAAAGAAAAAAGATCACGAATTTTGAAAACAGCTTTAGGGTTTAGAAAAAGTTCAACGATTTTGAAAAGAAGTTCACGGATTTTGAAAAGATAAGTCCACGGATTTGAAAAGTCCACAAGTTTTGTAAAAAGGTTCATGAATTGAAAAACTTTCACGCAGTAGATAAAAATGAAAAAACTTTGTATAAGGAGCTTCCACGAACATAATAAAGAAGAAAAGAAGAAAAATGAATAATGTATTTACAAGAGGTGAGGCGACCTGGTTGGTTAGTACCGTATGCGCCAAAAAAGGAGGTCGGGAGTTCTAATCACCTTGTGCACACCTTTTTTTTAGCTGTGTAACAGAAAAAAAAGTTGAGCTGACAAACAAATGACAAATGGGCTGGCCCAACCCGGAGGACGGGTGCGCTCCGTGATCAACACTTCCGCTCCTAGGCCCACCAGCTAGACGAATCCCGGTTGACATTTGCTATGTCATCGTTTTTATGCCTCAAACATTGCCAGGGTTCGATTTAGATCAGAACTGCACAGTCCAACGTGCAATCGATAGGGATTATGACTTAGGGTTCGTTTTGCCCAAACTTTACGAATTCAGAGTTTAAAATTGATTTTTTTCCCGCAAAAACAGTGCTCACAAGTTATGTATCAACTCAAGTCTGTAAATAATTGAACCAAACTAAAACTAAAGTATGGTCCCCGCAATTGTAAGTAGCCAGAACAAGAAACCAAGAGATGGGAGAACTAAAAGCAAACTATAGTTTTAGCATTGCATGCAACAACAACCGGAGACCATGGAATTTTTACCCTTCTTTCTATCGGGCAACTGCACCATCTTTGTTCTTCATCAGCACCGCCGGGCGCCGGCTACCAACACATGATGGACCGAGAGTTGAGACAGGAGTCAAGACTCGCGGCATGCTTCGGGTTTTAGGGGCTTAGCTTCATGGAGATGATGGCTTGTAAGTGGCAGCTTGAGCGGAGAAAAGCATATCAACCATGCACGGGATATCCCATGCATGATGCAGCCCTTGATCTAGTTGGAGATTTAATTACATGCATATGCGTCCCCACTTCCTCCATCAATGCTGGCAGCTTTTTCCGTAGCTAGCTTTGTGCGGTCTATTCCATGTTCTACCCACCCATGTTTTTCCCATCTTATTTTCAAGTTTGAATTCATTTTATCTTTTGAACCGAGAGTCTAGTTTATAAATGTTTCGAATATTTGTGTAAAACTTTATGTGACAAAGTGATGCACTCCAGAACATGAAAAACCCTACTATAACTTCATAAGAATACATGTTAAATACAAACTCATAATATTATTTTTGAAACAAATTTACCAAGTGCTACCAAGATCCCTGACATTGGGACGCAATAAATTCATATGTAACATTTCGATACATTATGCTAGACAAATGTCTATAATTTTGTGTGGTTTCATGAAGTCTCATTATGTTTTAAGATTCAAAAATCATTTTTCTTGAAATATATTCAACAATGGTCTCATTAAGTAGCTCTTGTCGCCAAGAACCCAAATATGCAAAGATATCAAAAATCGTACTTTTGACCAAAAAAATATATGAACATGAAAATCAAATGAAAAAGAATGGAGTGGTTGAGTGAAAAGAGAGAAGTGGAACGGGATATACTGTGTATAGTAGTACACAACAACAGTGTATGTATCAGAAAGATGCATGCACGAGATATCCCATGCACAGTAGAAAATCCGTTCTCAGCTTCAGCGGTGCTGTTAGGCCTACAATTTTCCGCAACTTGATGCATACACGGCAGTCTCTGGACCTTGAGGCAAATTTGATAAATTTGACCTGTGAACGAAATCAAATCACAGAATGAACTGCTCGTGAAACTATTTCACGCGGCTGACTTTTTTGTGTGACACCCGACACGATGGCGTCACACTACATTGTGCAACGCCTCACAAATAGGCGCTACACGCCTGGCCAACGTTGCACCCCAAACTGCCTAAAAATTGCCAAGTCATTGTGCAGAGCCTACGAGCTAGACGCTACACTGTAAAGTGTGGCGCCTAGCTCTCAGGTGCTGCACTAGTGGTTGCACTACAAAATGAAGCAACCACTAGTGCAACGCCTAGAAGCTAGGCGCTACACTGTATAGTGTGGCACCTAGCTCTCAGGCGCTGCACACTGACTTAGTAATTTTTGGATCACATGGGTGCGACGCTGGCCAGGCATGTAGCGCCTATCTGCGAGGCGTTGCACAGTGTAGTGTGACGCCTTCTTGTTGGGCGTCACACAAAAAGGTCAGCCGCATGAAATAGTTTTACGGACAGTTCATTCTGTGATTTGATTTTGTTCATAGGTCAAATTTGTCAATTTTGCCGAACCTGGACATGGATGTTGGCTGGCTCAGGAGCTAAAGTAAAGTCGGACATTGTTGGAATTTCGGCACGCGCATTGCATCACACGGTGGAGGATGGAGTCGCAGCTGATGTCGGGCTCGCCATGGACCGCTGCTTCACGCTTGCGTAGCTGCTAGTTAGACCGTCCCCTCCAGCTGGACCCTTGCTGCCGGTGCCGGTTGGGCTAGGCTTTCCACGTACTCTTGCGCGAGAGCATGAGGAGGACGAAGCGTGGCGCGAGCGGGCGACGGGCGTCGGCCGCGACATTGACGGCAAACGCGGACCGCTTGGATCTGGCTCTCGGAAGCGGCAACGACACGCGTGTCAATTCGGCCGTTGGGGGTTGAGCTGACCTGGATCAGGGGCTCAGGGCTATCCTCGTGGGTCTGTTTTTTCTTTTTTCTTTTAATAACACAGTCGAGACGAAAACGTTCATATGTACGCGTATACATTCATCTCTATGAACGTACACACACTTTTTTTATAAACATCTTCGAGAGACTGAGCCGGCATGTCATATTCAGATTTACAAAATCATCGTAGGCATCTCATTATCGACGGAAACGTCTCCTCCCACTGAAATCACATCGTTGAAAATCCTGAAATAAATCCAGGACTTTAATCCTGATTGGCTAGGGTTATCACTATCCCTCTAACTATCCAACCACAAATTGGTTCATTATCATCGTGGGTTTATTGAACCGTGCTAGAGGTCTGCAGGATGTTTGCGAAAGTTCGAACGTTCGCCTGTCCAGAAAAAAAACTGCAACATACCAACTAGTTCACATGTGCATATGTGTGCCTCGCGTGCATGGCAGTGTATGTATGCCATGACGGAAACCGATGTGCATGCCTGTGTGCATGGTGGAAGGCTGCATGGCGTATGATGTACTTTCTCCGTTTCTAAATATTTATCTTTTTAAAGATTTCAATAAATAACTATATATGAAGTAAAATAAGTGAATTTAAACTTTAAAATATGTCTATATACATCTATATACATCTATATATGATAGTTCATTTGAAATTTTTAAAAAGGTAAATATTTAGAAACGGAGGAAGTATATGCTTGTGTGCATGGCCTCGATGGGGGAAGCCAAATTTGACGGAAGCGCTGCTGCTGCATGGCGGAAGCTGCGTGGTGATGGCGGAAGCCGAACAATTTTTCAAAAGTAAACAGTTGCGGACATTTGAATTATATAGGGTTTGAAGACCGGCTCCCGTATCCATGTCTGGACACCAGTTTAAAATGGTCTGCAGACAAATATCAATGTCCATTTTCAGAAGAAGTTCGTGTTAGAGATGCCTTTAGAGCATCTTCAGCCGCGCCCTCAACAGGCCCCCCAGGCCACTTTTTCGGCGTCGGCGTCGAAAAAAGGGCCCAATCGCGCCCCCAGGACGCCGAAAATCGTCGGTTCGGACCTTTTTTCCGCCAGGCGGTCATAGGCCGAACCCGGCGCGCTGGGGAGCAGTTGGAGGCTCCGGCGTTAGGGAAAAGCACGCCTGGCCCACACCGACAGGGGAAAAGTCAAGGTTTTCTTCTCCCGACTCGCCTCGCACCCTCCGCGCCCTCGGTCACCACTAGCTATATCCCGGCGACGGCCGCCGCCCTACTCCGCTAGATAGCCATTCCCCGCCGGAAAATAGCAGCGCTTCGCCGCGGCAGCTCCTCCCACAGCAGCTGGGCGTTTCCGGCCGCCGTTTCCGGCCGCGGAGGCGCGGTTTAGCGGCGGGGACACGCCCACCGAGCGCAAGGGGTTCGGTGTTTTTCCTGTCTCGGCGATAGACTCGGGTGACGAGGAAGAGCTCGCCGCGCTGCTGGAGGAGGAAGCCGCGGCCGACGTCCAGGAAGAAGAGCATCTCATGGTGCTCGCTGCCTTCGCCTAGCTGCTGGCGAGCCATGAAAAGCCGCGGCGAGGTGGCTCGGCGCCGGGGCGGTTGAAAGCAAAGAACCGGCTTCGTCTTGAAGGTTACTGCATGCTCTACTCCGACTACTTCGTCGATGCTCCACTTCACGGCGAGAAAATATTTCGGCGCCGTTATCGGATGAGCCGAAAGCTCTTCCTCAGGATTGTGAATTCCCTCCGGGAGTTCGACAACTACTTCAAGTGCAAGATGGATTGCACTGGCGCTCTTGGATTCACCTCCATCCAGAAGTGCACGACAGCGATGAGGATGCTTGCATATGGAGCTCCCGGTGATTCACTCGACGACTATGGGCGCATGGCCGAGTCCACCAGCATAGAGTGTTTCTACAAGTTCTGTCGGGCAGTGGTGGCAGTGTTTGGGCCACAATACTTGAGAACACCCAATTCGGAAGACACTGCTCGGATTCTAGCCCAGAATGCAGCAAGAGGATTTCCTGGGATGCTTGGAAGCATCGACTGCATGCATTGAAAATGGAAGAATTGCCCATTTGGTTGGCAGGGGATGTACAAAGACGCCAAAGGCGGTTGCAGTGTGGTGCTTGAGGCGGTAGCCACACAGGACCTCTGGATTTGGCACTCCTTCTTTGGTATGCCAGGAACTCACAATGACATCAACGTGTTGCAGTGCTCTCCTGTTTTTGCCAAGCTCATTGAGGGTCATTCTCCTCCGGTGAACTTCGAGGTCAATGGGCACCAATACAACAAGGGGTACTACCTAGCAGATGGCATCTATCCGAGATGGTCGACATTTGTGAAGACGATTTCAAACCCTGCGGCAGGAGGCAAGAACGCATGGTTTGCGAAGTTCAGGAGGCTTGCAGGAAGGATGTCGAGCGGGCATTTGATGTGCTCCAATCTCGATTCGCTGTTATTCGGTACCCCGCTCAGACCTGGTCCAAAGATCAAATGTGGGAGATTATGACTTGCTGTGTCATCTTGCACAACATGATCATCGAGAGCGAGCAAGAAGACCCAGTGTTTGACACTGAACCATACTACAGGCAGGGTCCTCTAGCCGAAGTTGATTACCATCTACCGGCGAATTGGACTGCCTATCTCAGTATGTGTCAGGAGATCCGAGACCCACAGGTGCATCATCAACTGCAGAAAGATCTGATTGAGCACCTATGGAGGCTCAAGGGGGACGCCGTGTGATGAAATACGAGTTTTTATTTGTTGAACTATATAATTTGTATTGAACTATTTGTTGTTGTACTATTTTGTTGAAGTATTTGATTTTTCTGTGATGAAATATGTGATAAGAAATAATTGTGTTGATAATTGAACGCCGAGACACGGCGAAACCACGCCGAATATGGGCCTATTCTCGCCCATATGGGTCCTTTATTCGTTAAAATTGGGCTGCAAAGTGGGCCAATTTCGGCGCCTGGGGGCGACGACTGGGCGCAAAACCGCTCCAGCGCCGATTATATCGCCGGCTCGCCCCCAGGTGGCGATTTTTATGCGTCCTGGGAGGCCAACGACTGGAGATGCTCTTAGCTGATGGACGCTGGGAATACTAAAGACCCTTCAGTATAAGAATGAAACTATTGTATATATACACTCCTTTTTGTGTATGGAAAAGAGAGAGAGAGAGACACGTAACGATTCATGGCAAGCTCTGGTATGTATGGACAGCAGCCAATAGGTAGCCTTTCTGCGTGTCATAATAAATTTTTGGTAAAGTGTGAGCGGAATGGTCGATGCTCTTGTCATGTCATGGATGTATGCGCACCCCTGCTCTACATTGACACGACTCCGGAAATATCTTGCCGTGTAGCTAGTCAAAAATATCAACTGCCTATATGTTTGAGTTTGACGACGAAAATACCCACAAATTGCACATGCAGTAAACATCTCAGCGCAGCAAATTTGAATAGGATGTGGGTGCAAAATCGCTGGTACTACTCTACTACGTGCAGCAACATGAAGCCCTTCCACGGACAGTGACGAGATCGAGTACGACCCCGATGCCTCAGAAGTGGGTCCCGCCTCCCGCGTACATGCATAGGCCTTGCCGTCGGATCTCCTTCTCTCTCAGCTGGCCTATAAGTACTTTTGTCCTCAGGCAAATCAAACATACCCGCAAACAAACTTGCCACTGGCACCCACCCAGTAGCACTTCTCTACCGTGCCGCCATCTCTCTCTCTCTTTCTCACGATTCTCATCGACTGAAAGGCGAACCGTAATAAGCATAAGCACCATGGAGTTCGCCGGAGAAGTCGACGACTTCGCTCTCGACCTCATCCGCGAGCACCTCCTCGGCGCCGACGGCGGTGTCCTGGCGACGGCTAACCATGATCAGGGCCCCTTTTGCGACGACGTCACCTTCCCCGTGCTGCCACCTTCCGCGGCCGAACCGGAAGCGTACCTGCAGCAGCCCATGTTCTTCCCGCAGCAGGGGCAGCGGCAGGAGCAGATGCTGGGTTACATGGACCTGACGCACCAGTACGTGAACTCATATCCGGCTGCCCCGGTGGTGTTCCGGGCGCCAGAGCCGGTGATGATACAGTTCGGGGGCGAGCCTTCTCCTGTGAGGGCGCTGTCGTCCACGCTGACCATCTCGGTGCCGCCCCAGGGCACGTTCCGGTGGGCGGGGACGGCTGCCGCCGCAGCGCCAGCGCCGGCGCCGGTCGAGGACCTCCGCAAGTACCGCGGCGTCCGGCAGCGGCCATGGGGCAAGTACGCGGCTGAGATCCGCGACCCAAAACGCCGGGGCTCCCGCGTGTGGCTCGGCACCTACGACACCTCCGTGGAGGCCGCGCGTGCCTACGACCGCGCCGCCTTCGGGATGCGCGGCGCCAAGGCCATTCTTAACTTTCCGAACGAGGTCGGCACCCGCGGCGCCGAGCTGTGGGCGCCGCCGCCTTCCGGTCCGGCGTCCCAGACAGCAGGCGCGACGAACAAACGTAAGAGATCACAGGACGAGGACGCTGACGTCGAGGTGACCGGAGTGGTAATAAACAAGGCCGTGAAGGCCGAGGCGCCGTCGCCGTCGTCGGCCCGGGTGTCGTGGGACACGCCCTCGTCCGTGTCGCGGGGGACAGCGTCTTCGACGGTGACGTCGGTGGCCACGACGTCGGAGGGAGGGTTTCCTCGCACGCCGTCGAGCTCGGGCTTGGAGTACTGGGAGGCGCTGATGGGAGGCATGCCGTTGCTGTCGCCCCTGTCGCCACACCCGGCCTTGGGTTTCCCGCAGCTTAGTGTTAGTTAATTGAAGGATGGTTCATTAAGCGATAGAATGTTTCCTGTGTTTGTCAGAAAAACAGAGTAGGCACCCACACACAACACTTGTTGAACACTAGATTTATAATTGAACAAAGTTATTATAATTGAACGTTCCAGCAGAATTCTACCAACATTGTTGGGAGATTGTTAAAAATGATATTATGAGGCTTTTTGAGGCCATGTATGAGGGAACACTTGATGTTCAAAGATTAAATTACGGGATCATTACTTTGATTCCTAAGATCAATGGTGCGAACAAAATTCAACAGTTTAGGCCTATTTGCTTGCTTAGATGCCCATATAAGTTGATCACAAAGGTGTTGGATAACAGAGCAGCCCCCTATGCTGACATCTTGTTTAGCAAGCACCAAAACGCCTTTATTAAACACAGAAATATCATGGATGGGGTGCTTACTTTACATGAAATTCTACATCATACTCATATAAAGAAGAAAGTTGGCATCATTATTAAACTTGATTTCGAGAAAGCTTACGACAAGGTTAACTGGGATTTTTTGCTTAAATGCCTTGAGATTAGAGGCTTTGGTGAAACTTGGTGCGGGTGGATGAAGAAGATCCTCCACAATGGTACGGTTAGTGTGAAACTAAATAATACCTCGGGACCTTATTTTCAGAGCCACAAAGGGGTGCGGCAAGGAGATCCCGTGTCCCCTTTCTTGTTTAATATTGCTGCTGAGTGCTTGTGTAAGATGGTTCTACAAGCACAAGCAAACGGGCTGATTGATGGGTTGGCCTCGGATTTGGTAGATAAGGGAGTGGCCATTCTGCAATATGCAGACGACACAATACTGTGCATTGATCACAACCCTGAAAAAGCATCAACATGAAACTGTTGATGTATATGTTCGAACTTATGTTAGGGTTGAAAATTAACTTTCAGAAAAGCGAGATTCTTAGTGTGGGAGGGGATGAGAACATTTTGAAAGAATATGCTGATATCTTTGGCTGCCAGATTGGGCATTTCCCAATGAAATACCTTGGTGTTCCTATTAGCTATTCAACCCTGAAAGGCGTAGACTGGGAATACCTAGAGGCAAAATTTGTCAAGAGGTGCGAATCTAGATTGGGAAGTAATGCCTCCTCGGGGGGAAGGCTGACTTTATTACATGCTAATATCTCCAGCATTGCTTACTATTATATGTCTATGTTCCTTTTGTCTAAAACCATCATAAAGAGGTTGGATAAGCACAGAAGGAAGTTTTTCTGGCAGGTGACTAAAAATAGAAAAAGATATTACCTGGTCAGATGGTCTAGGATCTGTAGATCCAAGGAAAAAGGGGGTTTGGGTGTGAAAGACCTCCACAAACAAAATACATGCCTGTTGGTGAAATGGTGGTGGAAACTTGAGATGAAACAAGGGCTTTGGCAAGATATTATTAGAGCTAAATATTTGGGTAGAGATACGGTAGCCTCAGTTAAGGGGAGAATCAATGACTCCCCATGCTGGAAGGCCATTATGAAGGTGAAAGATCTATATATGGCTGGGAGGAAAGTTGTCGTGCATTCTGGCAACATAGCCAGACTATGGACTGATCCAGTTGGCGACCAAGCTCCATTTGCTGAACAATTTCCTCAGCTCTTTGCCATTTGCAATAATACTGATTGTGTCATGAAGGATTGTTTGGATGCTAACCCTGTCACCTTCTTCCGAAGGAGATTGACCTCTGAACTTAACGAGCAATGGAAGAAAATGGTGTTGACGGTTAGGGAAACCTGTGTATCTATGGAAAATGATAGTATCAAATGGGGACTGGGTCCAAAGCCCTACTATACCACTAAAGCCTTATATACCTACCTAGAAAGAAACATTGCTGGTTGTGATTACCGCTGGATATGGAAAGCACATATTCCTTTGAAAATTCAAATTTTCATGTGGCAGCTATCGCAAGATGCGGTGCTGACCAGAGATGTGATGAAACGTCGAGGATGGAAGGGGGAACCCAAATGCTCTTTTTGTGGGGAGAGGGAAACCTCCCAGCATCTCTTTTTTACCTGCCCCGTTGCCAGAGTTACCTGGAGAGTGGTTGGGTGTATGTTTGGCACAGACCTGTTCCCTAACAACTTGTGGCAGGCTTTTGTTTGGTGTTATACTTTTTTCCCGGATGGCGATGTCTTTTATACAGTGGGCATTGCAGCTCTATGTTGGGCTATTTGGACCTGCCGCAATCGATCTACTTTTGAGCACATCCCTCTCAAAACCTCATTTGAATGCATTTTTTCTGCATGTGCACTTCTTTGTTACTGGGCAGGACTGATGAAGCAGGAGGATGTGGCGAATCTGAGGGCTGGAGGTGCTCTACTGAAGAACAATGCGTCTCGCATGATGAGGATTTGCGCAACGGCACATCAGGATGGAGGAGTGCACTGAGAGAGAGACCGAGAAGAAGGAAGATGATCTGCTGCGACTTCTGCTTTATCGCTTTTGATTCGAGATACCTCATGTGTGAGGTTGCTGTGGAGCATGTTGCTCTGATCTGAGTAGTGGCCTTTTGTTAAAAATTGTGAGTTAGATGTTAGGGTCCTGGACTTAAGGTGTCGTTGGGTTTTCGCCCCATGGTGAGTAATCTCGATGGCGAGTGCTCATGGTGGGTTTCCCGGCGATGCTTGAACCCGCTTTCCTCTTTCCCGTCCTATTTGCTGAACTTGGTTGTATTTCCGTTATGTTCAAGTAACGGAAAGGGGATTCGCCCGGTTCAAAAAAATTGAACAAAGTTATTACATGCGTCTTGCTATCCATGGAAATGTTGTCAAGCTAGTGTTTGATCTATTACATCAGTGCAACAACCACCGTGATAAGGGTTTGATGTTCATCGGTTCAAATTGGACAGTCGGCCTTTTCTTTTCGATCGATGTTCCGCAAACAAGATTCTCTTTATTTTTCAGTAATGCTATCAGGTTGATGTTCGTTGGGGAGGGAATGACAATCGAACGTTGTTTGCTGGCAGTTTTAGTTGTGACATGAGATCAAACAATGGCAGTTTCTGCTTGTTATTTTTTGAAAAGGGGGATTCCTCGGCCTCTGCATCAGAACGATGCATATGGCCATCCTATTAAATCAAAAATATAAGTTCCAACAAGGTCTTAAAGTCTCCAACTAAAAAGCGAACAAAGCTCACACAGAGCCAAAATAGGCTAGAAACACAAACTAGCCAAACAAAAGACGCCACATCCGGCTGGCACAAAAAGAGATAGGTAAACTAATTGCCTATCCTATTACATGATCGCCATCCAAACCGGTTGAAGATATCCCGAGTTACCATCTCTCAACGGATAGATCTAGTAACCAAACGCTCCCTGGCCTTCGTCGGAGTGAGTAGCGACCACGAACGGATCAACGTCGTGGCTCTGAAAATAACCTGCAAAAAATGAATGTGTGTTATCCTATTAAAAACCAAGTCATTTCTGCAATTCCAGAGCGCCCACACGAAGGCACAGACTCCTACATGAATATGTTTTGCTAACTCGGGCTGTACCCCGTTAAGCCACGTTCCAAATAACGTGTTGACGGAACTCGGTGGAGTAATATTAAAAGCAATATGGATCGTCCTCCATAAAACTTTAGCTAGCGGGCAATCAAGAAAGAGGCGTTTGATCGTCTCATCCCGATCACAGAAACTAAACCCAGTAGGTCCTGTCCAATTACGCTTTGTTAAGTTGTCCTTGGTTAAAATAACTTGTTTATGGATAAACCACATAAACACTTTGATTTTTAAAGGTACTTTGACAGCCCAAACATGTTTGGAACTAGGGATCGAGCTTGAATTGAAAACATCAACATGCATTGATTTAACAGTAAAAACTCCAGACCTAGTGAGCTTCCAGCGTAATTCATCTGGTTGTTGGGAAAGCTGAATGTCCATTAATCTCCTTACTAGATGTAACCATTCTTCCCAACGATTATCCACTAATGCCCTTCTGAACTAAATATTAAGGGGGATCGATTGTAATACCGTTGCAACAAAAATCTCACGTCTTTGAACTATACGATACAAAGACGAGTATTGGATGGCTAAAGGTGCCTCTCCAAGCCAAGTATCCTCCCAGAATCTCGTACTGGCACCGTCACCAACAATAAACTTTGTCCTATTAAACAAGGAAAGCTTTACTTTCATAATCCCTTTCTAGAAGGGTGAATCAGTCGGTCTTACTGTCACCTGAGACAAAGTTTTGGTTTGAAGATACTTGTTACGGAGGATTTGTGCCCAAGTGGTGTCAGTCCCACTTGATAACTTCCACAACCACTTGCTGAGAAGACATCTGTTCTTAACTTCAAGATTCTCAATACCAAGACCCCCTTGGTCTTTCGGTCTACAGATGATATCCCATTTGGCTAACCGGTATTTTCTTTTTAGCTCATACCTTGCCAAAAGAAACATGATCTATAGAAGTCCAGTCTTTTCCTAACTCCAACTGGGACTTCGAAGAAAGACAACAGAAACATAGGCATACTGGTGAGAACCGAATTAATCAGAATTAATCGGCCTCCGTATGACATGAGCTTGCCTTTCCAGCAACTCATCTTCTTTTCAAAACGATCTTCGATACACTTCCACTCTCTGTTTGTCAGCTTACGATGGTGGATTGGTATTCCTAAGTAAGTGAAAGGTAAAGCCCCCAAATCGCACCCAAACAATTGCCTATAAGCCTCTTGTTCATCATTGGCCCTACCAAAGCAGAACAATTCGCTTTTGTGAAAGTTAATTTTTAACCCGGTCAATTGTTCAAATAAGCATAACACCAGCTTCATATTTCTCGCTTTTGCCAAGTCATGCTCCATAAAGATGATTGTATCATCAACGTACTGGAGGATGGACACACCACCATCAACGAGATGGGGTACCAGGCCACCCACTTGACCAGCCTCCTTCGCCCTTCCTATCAGAATTGCCAACATATCCACTACAATGTTGAACAATATAGGGGACATCGGATCCCCTTGCCGCAGGCCCTTTTGTGTCTGGAAATAATGACCGATCTCGTCATTCACTTTGATTCCAACACTCCCTTTTTGCGTATATGATTCCACCCGGCGTCACCAGATTTCATCAAAGCCTTTCATACGCAACGCCTGTTGTAGGAATGGCCATTTTACTTTATCGTACGCTTTCTCGAAATCCACCTTAAAGATGACTCCATCCAATTTTTTCGAGTGGATTTCATGGAGCGTTTCATGCAGGACCACCACCCCTTCTAGGATGTTTCTGTCTGGCATGAACGCAGTTTGGGAATGCTGCACCACAGAATGCGCAATCTGCGTGAGCCGATTAGTCCCAACCTTGGTGAAAAATTTGAAACTAACATTGAGAAGGCAGATTGGCCAAAACTGCTCGATTCTCACAACATCCATTTTCTTAGGAAGCAATGTTATTGTTCCAAAATTTAAGTGAAATAACTGAAGCTGCCCAAAGAAAAGATCGTGGAACATTGGAATTAGATCCCCCTTAATAATGTGCCAACATCTTTTGTAAAACTCCGTCGGGAATCCATCAGGCCCGGGAGCCTTATTGTTTTTCATCTGCGCTATAGCATCAAACACCTCCTTCTCCGAGAAAGGAGCAACTAGAACATCATTATCCTGAGCAGTTAGTTGAGTGATACGTCTCCAACGTATATATAATTTTTGATTGCTCCATGCTATATTATCTACTGTTTTGGACATTATTGGGCTTTATTATCCACTTTTATATTATTTTTGGGACTAACCTATTAACCGAAGGCCCAGAATTGCTGTTTTTTGCCTGTTTTAGGGTTTCGAAGAAAAGGAATATCAAACGGAGTCCAAACGGAATGAAACCTTTGGGAATGTGATTTTCTCACCGAATACAACTCACGAGACCTGGACCCTACGTCAAGCCAACTAACAGGAGGCCACGAGGTAGGGGGCGCGCCTACCCCCCCAGGCGCGCCCTCCACCCTCGTGGGCCCCCTGTTGCTCCACCGACGTACTTCTTCCTCCTATATATATATCCACGTACCCCCAAACGATCAGAACATGAGCCAAAACCCTAACTCCACCGCCGTAACTTTCTGTATCCACGAGATCCCATCTTGGGGCCTGTTTCGGAGCTCCGCCGGATGGGGCATCGATCACGGAGGGCTTCTACATCAACACCATAGCCTCTCCAATGAAGTGTGAGTAGTTTACTTCAGACCTACGGGGCCATAGTTAGTTGCTAGATGGCTTCTTCTCTCTTTTTGGATCTCAATACAATGTTCTCCCCCTCTCTTGTGGAGATCTATTCAATATAATCTTCTTTTTGCGGTGTGTTTGTTGAGACCGATGAATTGTGGGTTTATGATCCAGTCTATCTATGAATAATATTTGAATCTTCTCTGAATTATTTTATGTATGATTGGTTATCTTTGCAAGTCTCTTCGAATTATCAGTTTGGTTTGGCCTACTATATTGATATTTTTTACAATGGGAGAAGTGCTTAGCTTTGGATTCAATCTTGCGGTGTCCTTTCCCGGTGACAGTAAGGGCAGCAAGGCACGTATTTGTATTGTTGCCATCGAGGATAACAAGATGGGGTTTTCTTCATATTGCATGAGTCTATCCCTCTACATCATGTCATCTTGTTTAAGGCGTTACTCTGTTTTTAACTTAATACTCTAGATGCATGCTGGATAGCGGTCGATGAGTGGAGTAATAGTAGTAGATGCAGGCAGGAGTCGGTCTACTTGTCTCGGACGTGATGCCTATATACATGATCATACCTAGATAATCTCATAACTATGCTCAATTCTGTCAATTGCTCAACAGTAATTTGTTCACCCACCGTAGAATACTTATGCTCTCGAGAGAAGCCACTAGTGAAACCTATGGCCCCGGGTCTATCTTTATCATATCAATCTCCTACTACCTAGTTATTTACTTTGCTATTTACTTTCCCATTATTTTACATTGCATCTTTATCATAAAAATACCAAAAATCTTATCTTATCATATCTATCAGATCTCACTCTCGTAAGTGGCCCTATAGGGATTGACAACCCCTATTTGCGTTGGTTGCGAGGATTTATTGTTTTGTGCAGGTACGAGGGACTCGCGCGTAGCCTCCTACTGGATTGATACATTGGTTCTCAAAAACTGAGGGAAATACTTACGCTACTTTGCTGCATCATCCCTTCCTCTTCGGGGAAAACCAACGCAATGCTAAAAGAGGTAGCATTGAGGCACATACTCAATCCTGGACTCATCGAGGGATACACAACTATCCTCCGGAGGTCCAAATAACTGCTTGTAACATTCGGTGATGTACATTATCAGGTTGTCCTGCCCTACAATCGTTCCTTCATCTTGCTCAAGCTGAAAGATTCTCTTCTTTCTGTGCTTGCCATTAGCAATCAAGTGAAAGAATTGAGTGTTTGCGTCCCCCTGGACCACTCTGCGAACCTTATCCCGCAACACCCACTTCAATTCTTCTTCGCAGAGAAGTTCTTTCAACCTCATCTCCGCATCTAGCTTAATCTGTAGCTCTGCAGATTGCAAAATCGTGGATTCGGCTTTTATATCTAGGGACTGAATCAGAGAAAGGAGTCTTTCCTTTTCAACTTTATAAACACCACTAAGGTGTTTAGCCCATCCCCATAGGAAACTTCTCAAATGCCTAATCTTGTTCTGCCAATGCTGGACAGAGGTCGTACCTCCTACATCTTTAGCCCATTCCCTGGCAACTTGATCCAAGAAACCTTCTCGTTCAAACCATGCAAGTTCGAACGAAAAGGTGTTTTTGTTTCCCACGTGGTTTGGCTCACCTGAGTCCACGAATAAAGGTGTGTGATCCGATATTCCCCGCGAGAGAGCCTGGACCGTGACGAGAGGAAACTTCTGTTCCCACTCAACACTCGCTAGAACTCGATCCAGCTTCTCATACGTCGGGTTTGGCAAAGCGTTAGCCCAGGTAAACTTTCTACCAGAAAGCTCTATCTCTCTCAGATCCAAGCTTTCAATAATGGTATTGAACATAAACGACCATCTGCCGTCAAAATTATCATTATTCTTTTCCTCTCTCCTCCTTATGATGTTGAAGTCCCCTCCAACCAAAATTGGAGCTGCTCGGATCCGCAGATTCGAACCAGGTCCGCCAAAAACTCTGGTTTAAGCTCGGGTTGTGCGGCACCATACACCGCCACCAAAGGCTAGTTAAACCCATCAGCTTTGGACCTGACCCGAAATTTAACCGCGAAGTCACCCATTACCACACTTCGGGCTTCCAGTGAATTGCATCTCACTCCAAGCAAGATCCCACCCGATCTTCCTCTCAAAGGAAGGCAATGCCAATCAAAATCGACACCACCCGATAAAGTGTTGAGAAACTGGGGCGTAAAATTATGCCTACCAGTTTCAGACAGAGCAATGAAATCTAATCGATGCTCAAGAGACGCCTCAACAAGAAACCTTCTTTTAGCCAAGTCCTTCAGACCTCTGCTATTCCCAAAGATTCCTTTCATAAGTCATTGTGAATTTTTTTGGCCTTTCGAATCCTAGCACTCCTACGAACCGCGAAAGCAGGATAAACCTTCCGCTTCCACTTGCGCTTAGGTTTACTATGGTCCTCCTCCCGGTCCTCATAACCGGGGTCAGTTGGTCTTGCTACTGCATCCTCTAGAACTATATCCTCTTCCACAGATTCAAGAGTGGATGGTGCAAGATCCGCAAAAAAATTATCTAGCACTCTTACCCCTAACGCATCAATCTCCGCATCATTCATAGGTTTTACTGCTGCTAAGTTTCAAATTGTTTCTACAGCGCGTTCCGTTTCCAAATCTACAAGATCATTAACCGAGTTAGAAATTTCACTATTAGTACTCCCTAGAGAAACTCTTAATTGGTTGGCATTATTAATAATTTCATCTTTAGAAAAATGCAATATAGAATTAGACATGTTGTCTGACATACCAGTGGTGACCTCAATGTCACGAAGCTTGGTCGCCCTCATAGCGCACCTCTGCTGCATGTCGTCAACCTCAGGGTGGTCCTGGAGACGAGAGCTCATCCGTCGCCCCGCAGAAACCGGGTCGGGGATCCCACCAAAGGCAATGACCTCCTCCCGGGTAGAACCTCGCGCTGAAGAATCAGCCAAGGATACCGGAGGAGGCGGCGGATGGCACCCAAGCCCCACGGACGGGAAACTGGGGGAGGGAGGCGCGGGCGCCGCCTGCCCGAGCACTCCCCCACCCCAACCCTCTGGCCGGAGGGCGTCGCTGTTTGACACGTCCATTTTACATCATGCTTTTATATCGATATTTATCGCATTATGGACTGTTATTTCACTTTATGTCACAATACTTATGGCTATTCTCTCTTACTTTACAAGGTTTACACAAGGAAGGAGAATGCCGGCAGCTGGAATTCTGGTCTGGAAAAGGAGCAAATATTAGAGACCTATTCTGCGCAACTCCAAAAGTCCTGAAACTCCACAGAACTTCTTAAAAGAAATAAAGAAAAATCCACGCCAAAGATGAATGCCAGGGGGCCCACACCCTGCTCACGAGGGTGGGGGGGGGGGGCGCCCCCCTAGGGCGCGCCCCCTATCTCGTGGGCCCCTGGTGGCTCTCCGATGCCCATATTCTCCTATATGAGGTCTTTCGATGAGAAAAAAAATAAGAAGGAACTTTTCAGGATGAGACTCCGCCGCACGAGGCGGAACCTTGGCGGATCCAATCTAGAGCTCCGGCAGAGCTGTTCTGCCGGGGAAACTTCCCTCCTGGAGGGGGAAATCATCACCATAGTCATCACCAACGCTCCTCTCATCGGGAGAGGGCAATCTCCATCAACATCTTCACCAGCACCATCTCATCTCCAAACCCTAGTTCATCTCTTGTATCCAATTCTTGTCTCAAAGACCGGGATTGGTGCTAGTAGGTTGCTAGTAGTGTTGATTACTCCTTGTAGTTGATGCTAGTTGGTTTA